>NW_019396242.1:85380-149394 GCF_000591075.1 Eurytemora carolleeae | reverse complement strand
AAAGGGATAGGCGGGGTGGGCGGGGAACATTGGGTAGGCGGGGCACATGTACGTCAGGCAGGGAATCCAGGTTTACACTCGGAAAACTTTCCAGGATCTGAAATTGAAAAAATGTTTCAAATCTTTGAAAAAATCAATTTCATTGTATGAAGCCAATTGAATCTATGCAGAAATTAAAATTTATTATTCTCTTCTCCATCATGGTTATAGATTATAGTAGGCATTAAACTGAACTATAGTTTCATGCAATCGATTCTTTAATACTTAAAATATTATTTCACTGTGAACTAGGAACCCGGAGAAAGGGTTTCCTGGGGTTTATATCGTTTTCTAGGTATTTACGACTTCTCGTGTAAAGATTGGTTTCTACACATTAGTGCAAAACATTATTGCAAAACAATTTTGTGCAGTAACATAACATGGGTTAGCAAGGATCAGTGTGCCAATATATTCTAAAATCTCATTTTACGACTGTTCATCCTTTTAAACCTTTTACAACGAAAAAGTTTCAATCTGCGGGGATTGCACTTAGAGCTTTGATCCCCAGATTTCTCAAACCAACCAATTGAACCATAAATCATTTTCTCTCATAACGAAATTACCGTAAACGAAAGACGAAACCTTAAAACACAAAAAATTAGACCCCATATTGTCCATAAAACAATACCGCTCACGACTCGTGAATCTTGCGCAAATCCGTCCTGGAGAAACTAATCCTCAACCTGAACCCTGCTCAGGCAAAACTTTCCGTATTAACCTCTAATCCTACTAGAGTTCAGGAGCTTGTTGGAGAAAATTGCAAATCTAGAAGAAGAGAAATGGTTTCCTTGCATTACTTCCCTTTCTCCCTACTTAAACTACAACCCGGAAAAATATGGAAGCGGAGTTGAACCTAGTACACAGTTTCACAGAATAATGATATCTTTGCGCTATTCTTCATATCACTCCTGTCAATCATCTGAGATTGATACTTTTTCTCCGTTCTTGAACCACGGATTTGATAAACTCAGATTTCTCTAGGCGGGGGTTAAACCTCAACTTTGTCCTGTGATAGGTTTAGCTCTGAGCACAAATCCGCAACCTTGAATCAGAATAATTTATCGGCAATTCCAGGTCGGGTTTATCGGGAGAATTAACAATAAAATAATTTTACTGTTTTTATTCAAGTATAAAAATATGAACTCATTATTTTGTTCCTTGAGAAAGTTCTCATTAAAAAACGGAAAGTCATAACGCGCCCAGGGGTCGTTAAAGAGAGGATATTGGGTGCATGTAGTGGAGAGGAGAAGAATAGAAGAGTGAGGTATGCACATTTATGCCCTCCCCCCACCCCTCAATATAACCATTATATAACATAAACCCGCCCAGTGATCGTTAGGCATATTTCTGTAAACCGTTAAATTTCATCCTCGCTTGTCTTGTTCTAAACGTAAATGATTTCCGTTTCTATTTTATTTTCTCCGCTTAAATACGCATCTCTAGTCTCTACGCATATATAGGTCGAGGGATACCAGGTGGGGATGAAAAATAGTTAGTTTGGCTGGTATAAATGATGCCAAATTCAGGGTCAACCCCCCCCCCTCCTCATATCCATTACGATGCCTACGCAGCCCCCAAGATGGGTCACCGTACGCATTGACGCAAAAATGCAGAGTTTTTGCAAAATATGCGTACGTGTGAAATTTTAGCCGTTGGGCTCACGACTCTTAAATAAATATAAGGTTTGTCCGGCAAAGAAGGAGGAGGGTTCGGGTTTCTCAGGTCTAGACCATGCCTAGAGAAACATAGGTCTAGAACATTTATAGCTATAGTGGAATACATAGGTCTAGATCATACATAGATAGTGGAATACATAGGTCTAGATCATACATAGAGATAGTGGAATACATAGGTCTAGACCATACATAGAGATAGTGGAATACATGGGTCTAGACCATACATAGAGATAGTGGAATACATGGGTCTAGACCATACATAGAGATAGTGGAATACATAGGTCTAGACCATACATAGAGATGATAGGATTCCATACCCAGGCCAGGTCTAGAGTATACATTAAACTAGTATAATTCCTAAGCCAGGTCTAAGGTATACATGGAGCTAGTAGGATACTTTGATCCAACCTTAAACCATCATTTATCTAAAGTTTCAAGGGAAAGACAACCAACTATTATCCTTACAACTCGTCCTAATCATGGAACCATCCTGGAATGAATAGAAGAATAGAATGATGAGATACAAAATTATGTAAAAGAATTAAAGATTTTTATAATACAGGCTGACAAAAGATCGAAGAAGAACAATAAATATAAAGATTACCAGGATAGATGAAGAGGAAGAAAGTGAATTGACATATGTCAAATGGTCTTAGCATCGGAGTAAAACAGAACCGACTCTACAGGGTGTCCCAACAACCAAAAATAAATAATATGCAAAAAATTATCATGAATTCTCGAAGTTAGATTTTTCAGGACAAAACAAAAATGAACAAAGAATGATCTCTCCAGATTTTTTTTCTTTTTTTGGGACACCCAGCATCTCTGTATAGAGAATGCTTACAGATGATGGGAGCTCGCACGCTAGAAATCGATCCAACAATTAGTCTAGCTTGGGTTTAGGATATATACTGAGGAATGGGTCGAATATAAACTATGAATGGGTTTGGGGTTCGGTTTGTATGGGTTTGAGTTTATGCATGAATATGGTTTGGTTAGAGTATGAATAGGTTTGGGCCTAAATTAAAGATTGGTTTTCAAAAAAGAATTAAATCGGTAAGGGCTAGAAGTGAATAGGTTTGGTGGGTTGGTTATTAGTGGTCTGAGTTTGGTAATGAATATGTTATGAGTAGTTTAGGTTTGGTTATGAATTGAGTTTTGTTATGAACTAAGGTTGATTATGAGTAGTCTGAGTTTGGTGATGATTAATCTGAGTTTGGTTATCAATAGTCTGAGTTTGGTTATATGAATATTCTGAGTTTGGTTATATGAATATTCTGAGTTAGATTATGAATAATCTGAGTTTGGTTATGAATAGGGTTTGGTTATGCAAAATTCTGTGTTTGGTTCGGAATATCCTGAGTTTGGTTAGAAATAGCCTGAGTTTGGTTATGAATAGGGGTTGGTTAGTGAGATATTAAGATATTGTTGAGATCTGATAAGGTTAGAATATGAAGGTAATGTCAATCAAGATTCTCTGGGTTCAAGATCAACCATGCACAGGCTTTCAATAGAATACAATTCATACTTCTCAACCACCAGTCATATACACAACTAATCTATCAATCAATTCGTATAGGTTCCAAACAACTAAACACAATTTGATCAAACCATTGATTAGATCAAATAATTCCCATCAACTAATTTCCACCCTTCTCCTAACTATCAAATCTAGCGAACAAATTGTCTTCTTTTCAGTAGGATGGATAGGATGGATAGGATGGATAGGATGGATAGGATGGATAGGATGGATAGGATGGATAGGATGGATAGGATGGATAGGATGGATAGGATGGATAGGATGGATAGGATGGATAGGATGGATAGGATGAATGAAGATCTAGATATAAATAGATAAATCGATCGTATCCTGATCTCCTGGTGAGGTTTACAGTACTGATCATCATTATATCAAACCATCATTGTCCGACTGTGTATCCTGTATATACAATCACAATACAGATACATTCAACCTAACATATAAAATATTTAAACACATTCAACCTGACATATCTATATATATATATAATTTGCTTTTCTGTCTGTTTGTCTGTCTGGGTGTCTGTGTCCTATAAACGTCAAAACGGCTGAACCGATCGGGCCCACATTTTTTGTGAGACATCACGTGACCGCAGGGAAGGATTATAGATGATCGAATTTTCAAAGATTTCCCTCTAAAATAATCGATTTCTAAAAATTTTGAAAATCCGCAAAAATTTTCTATAAAATCCGCGAAATTTTTTGTTTGTTTGTGTTTTACAATGTATGGAAAGAGAAAATGTTCCCAATTGAAATAGAAGATGGGCGCTTCGCGCCCTGTAAGCCTAGTATTACATATATAAACAGATATATTAATCAAAAATATATGTAAAATAAACAAAAACAGAAAATGTGCCCACAGCAGATAACATAAACAAATGCAGAAAATGAAACAACCCTATCAGTGCATGTATGATGTTCAAATGACAAAACCAGTTTCAATCCTAATCATATTCCCTGCTACCAACTTTTAGGCCCCTAAAAACAAACGTTTTCCATTTTCAAACTTTTCAAGAAAACAGTATTTTTTCATGTTAGAAATGATTTTTCCTGTACCTTGAATATAAACAGAGAAATAAATTGAATCAATATTTCCTGGTTTTCTAACCTTAACCTTGAAGGTTTGGTAGAAAGCAAATACTCCATGACAGCCATTAAGTAGTATAATATATTACAATTATCGGTTGGGAAACGACAAAAAAAAACCAGATTGTAAACCAAAAATTGGCTAGACTGCAGCAAAGGTTTAAAATATTAGAAAGCCGCAAAAACGGATCCTTACAAGGACATGGCTGAGTACACATAAAATATGCGTAAAAATATACAACGAATTTTTATTAGGACAGACACGGGACATCTTTCAAACAGAAAAGAGACTTTATAAAATGAAAGAAACGATATGACCCACCTTGTATGCATGCAAATCTATAAAAACAAAAGTATTCATTCATTAATGAGAATGTTTATGTAATTTCATGTCATCTTCATTTTTGAAGTAGGAATATCCGATAAACGAAAAAAGCTTTGTAAGATCAGGAATGAATAAGATTTTTCACACTTTAAAATGATTATTTTCAATTATGGTTTCTTAGTGAAAATAATTTGCGGGTTTATGCTAGAGAAACAGTGATGGAAGCTGGCAGAATAAAACACTTTTCAAGCTAGATATAAGACAATATCTTCCACATTATTGTAGGCTAAATGTTGAAATTACAATGACAGTGTTTGTAAGTGGTTTAAGAAACAATTTCCTATAACTTCATGATTCATGATAAAAATTAGCAAAATTTACGAAAAAGAATTTTCAATTCTAATATTATGTATTTTGAGCAAATTAAGGTGCAAGACACCCAACCTTAAAAAGCGCGCACAAGCTAGCTCACCAATTCTAGAAATTTCTTCCAGATTTTTTGCATAAGTTAAAATTCAGAGAATTAATGTTTATGAAATAGAAAAGGGGCAGCTCACACAATTTAACATTGAAGTTTTAAAACCCTAATTGTCAACAATGTCAAGGCAGCAATAAACTGTTTTGCAAAATGTCCGGAGCAAGAAAAGTACGATTTAAAATACATTTCTCTCACGAGCAATAATAATTGCTTTTATACACACGAATTTTGTCAAGAAATGTTATCTTTCATTCGGTCAAAGACAAGTATAATTACTATAGGACGGACTTTTATATCGTCATTAGAACAATGGAGGATTAAATTAAGTCGAATTCCGTCATGAAGATTTAAAACATGATGCTATGTCTCGAATATACGAATGTATTCAAACGACATTCAAATGTCATAAAAATTCCAACCCCGTGCCAAACATTTTAATCTCGTCTTCTACATTTTTTCTGGGATCTCCCCGGGATAGGAGGGGGGGGGGGAGCTCAGCATGTGTTGGGCTATTCATAGATATATTTCGGTTCCAATCAATATATGATAGTTCCAATACAACCAACACAACCCGGAGATCCGACAGTTTATCGATTTAACGTGATTTAGATTATTTTTGATAATTCCTATAAGGATAAATTACAATAAGGAATCCTTGACGCCCCCCCCCCCTCTCATCTCGCAACAGTATGGAAGGAAGTTTTTTTGTGAAGTAAAGAATAGTTTCATACCTGTGACATACTAGGGACCCTGGTCAACAGTTGATCAGGGATATGGATACAGTTCATCCTGAGACCTGGAGTTTAAACTAGATCAATCGGAGTAAACCCTGTCAACCGAGTCCTGGTTTCTCAATGCAAGGAGTTTAGAGAATCCTTAATTACTTTCTCTTTCAAACTTAGATTCACGCTTGTTTCAGGAACAACTGAAAAGTCACATCATTACTAGTTGATGAAAACCAGTTTTAGTCTAGAATATCTTCTGCTCTTCTTCCTTGATTTCTTAGTTCCAGGTTTAGATAAGGAGTTTATAAAGAGAAGCAGTTAGGATGATAAGTAACCAACTTGTTCCAATGTTTAAACAGAAACTGTATTTGTCACTGACAGGTTTCAGGCCTAGCCAACCACGACACCTTCTCAGGCCTATCCTGGTTTCTCATCTAAGGCCTAGATTTGCTCCGGAACCTCATTCTAATCCTCTTCAGGGGTTAGTAAGTGTCTCCGGGTACAAGGTCGAGTAGGCCAGGTTTCACGGTGGTTCTCTGAGTAAGATTCATCTCTATGTGAGCTAGGACGGATCATCCATCCTGTGTCATGTGTACCCTTGCAGTCACAGTAGAGGAAAAAGAGGGGGAAAAGCCGGAAGTGCGTGTATTAGGATTGCTTTTTAACCGGAAATGGAACTTTGGAACATTTAACTAATGTTTAAAAACAATTAAAACAGTAAAATTATGCAAGTAAATTTAAAATTATAAAGTTTATCATCTTAATATGGTTTTGCACCTCATTAAAAGCAGCTGCAGCCGTAAAATTCAAATATGGAAGAAAAATATTATTTCAAGGAAATATTTATTTTCGTTTAATGTTAATCCTTTTCTTAAGTTTTAGAGTTTATTTAGAAAATTTTACTTCCATTTATTCAGTTTGATTATTTAAGATGGAATATAAACAATAAACATATACAGGACAGAAAAAAGGAAGATTCGAAAAGAAAAATGTATTAGGGTAAGATTAGAAGAAATGTATCAGGGTAGATGTAAGATTAGAAGAAATGTATCAGGGTAGATGTAAGTTTAGAAGAAATGTATCAGGGTAGATGTAAGATTAAAATAAATGTATCAGAGTAGATGTAAGATTATAAAAAACGTATCGGGGTGATGTAGGATTAGAATAAATGTGTCAGGGTAGATGTAAGATTAGAAGAAATGTATCAGGGTAGATGTAAGATTAGAATAAATGTATCATGGTAGATGTAAGTTTAGAAGAAATGTATCAGGGTAGATGTAAGATTGGACTAAATGTATCAGGGTGGATGTAAGATTAAAATAAATGTATCAGAGTAGATGTAAGATTATAAAAAACGTATCGGGGTGATGTAGGATGTGAATAAATGTGTCAGGGTAGATGTAAGATTAGAAGAAATGTATCAGGGTAGATGTAAGTTTAGAAGAAATGTATCAGGGTAGATGTAAGATTAAAAGAAATGTATCAGGGAAGATGTAAGATGAAAAGAAATGTATCATGTTAGATGTAAGATTAGAAGAAATGTATCAGGGTAGATGTAAGATTAGAAGAAATGTATCAGGGTAGATGTAAGATTAGAAGAAATGCATTAAAGAATAGATCTGAAATTTTACGAGATAAATTGAATTCTTGAATTTCCTTAAGTTTATAGAAACCACTAATCACTGACAACACTGCAACTTAACTTGTACAATGTACATATTGTACAGAAATAAAACTACTGTACAATGCACAATGATTGTTTATCTCTAGGACGGATTGTGAATATTGTTCTCTTGGTTTGACAATACACTGTGCTCCGGGTGTGACTATACCCTGTGCTCCTATCCCTATGATATCTGCACGGAAACTGAGCTGAGCTGAGGAATTCGTACGACGCCCCCGTAGAGGGGGTTGCAGGCATCAGCGTCGAGTATATAGTAATCCTTACACGGACACACACACTCACACTTTACACACGGACATACTCACACTTTACACACGGACATATTCACACTTTACACACGGACATATTCACACTTTACACACGGACATATTCACACTTTACACACGGACATATTCACACTTTAAACACGGCCATATTCACACTTTACACACGGACATACTTACACGTTACACATGGACATACTCACACTTTAGACACGGACATACTCACACTTTACACATAGAAATACTTAGACTTACACACTCACTTTACTCACAGAAGGATATTACATATTGATTAAAAACACAAAACCAAAAACACAACGGTAATACATACTTGTTTAGCAAAAATGTGAAACTTTTACACAATTTCAACAGATACACAAACTTAGATAACAAACAAGACAAAAAAACAAGACAAGCACATTTTGAAAACGAAAAAATTCAACCATTGCCATTACACTTTACGCACAGGAGAAACATCCGTTGTGAGTGGATACAAAATTTTAAAGTGTAACCTTTAGATTTGGAGACTGAAATTAAAATATTTAAAACTCGGCAAATAAAAGATTTATCAAAAAATATAGTGGCAAAGACACACTACACAAATAAACGTATTACTAGCCAACAACTCTAATTTTCTAATCCCTATATCTCTGCAACCTGATAGTTTAGACCTTTGAAATGTACATTTTTTATGTTTCCCACGTTAATATATTTTCTAAATGTGAAAAGTAAAAAGTTTAATCAATCATTGGATAACCTCCTACTCACATCTATTCAACATCTTTTGTTAAGATAATTGATTTTTCTTTGTAAAATTTGACTATTCACACTNACCTACACACACTGTGCATTGAGTTGGCTGTTTTCAATTATATATGTATGCAGGTATAAACCTATAGGCGTTAATTAATTTTATTTATTTAATCTTTTCTTGTATGAAATACCTAAACTAAAATTATCTTAACAGCCCCTTCTAAACTCAAACTGTGCTTATTAAGGTGTTCTACTTCATTCTAGGTTTTGATGCAAATTTCGCCAAAAAATTCGTAAAATTTCGTCCCGTGGTCAGCAATTTTATACAGATTTCTTAAAATTCACACCAGCCCGACACACCCCCTTCAGCTTCCTGTCACGTTCTCCCTAATATTGCTGTCACAACTCATTTCATAATTTAGTTTTAGATTCTGTAAGACAGCTACCAGCTAGTAGGTTAGAAAAGGTCAAAATTGTGAAAAATTAACATTGTTGGACAGGGAAGGATGCTGTTTGATATAAATTAGTTTACACTGGAGGGGTGGATAAATACTCCAGGATTAACGTTTAATAGAGAAGGATGGATCATACTGAAGCTCCAGGATTAATGTTTAATAGAGTAAGATGGATCATATTGAAGCTCCAGGATTAATGTTTAATAGAGTAGGATGGATCATACTGAAGCTCCAGGATTAATGTTAAATAGAGTTAGATGGATCATACTGAAGCTCCAGGATTAATGTTAATAAAGTAAGATGGATCATACTGAAGCTCCAGGATTAATGTTTAATAGAGTAGGATGGATCATACTGAAGCTCCAGGATTCATGTTTAATAGAGTAGGATGGATCATACTGAAGCTCCAAGATTAATGTATACTAGAGTAGGATGGATGATACTAGAGATCCAGGATTAATGTTTAATAGAGTTAGATGGATCATACTAGAGCTCTAGCATTAATGTATGTTAGAGTAGGATGGATAATACTAGAGCTCCAGGATTAATGTTCACTAGAGTAGGATGAATGATACTAGAGCTCCAGGATTAATGTATACTGAGGTAGGATGGATGATACTGAAGCTCCAGGATTAATGCTTACTGGTTTAGAAAGGATCATACTAGATCTCCAGAGTTAATGTTTAATGGTTAAGAAAGGATCATACTAGAGCTCCGGGATTAATTTTACTGGAGTAGGATGGATAATACTAAAGCTCAGGGATTAATGTATACTGGAGTTGGATGGATCATACTGAAGCTCCAGGATTAATGCTTACTGGGCTAGGATGGATCATACTAGACCTCCAGGATAAATGTTTACTGAAGTAGGATGGATCATACTGAAACTCCATAATTAATGTTTACTGGGCTAGGATGAATCATGCTTAAGCTCCAGGATAAATTTTTACTGGAGTAGGATGGATCCTCTCCTAGCTCCAGGATTAATTTATACTAGCATAATATGGATCACCCATGATAGGATTGCTGGAGTAGGATGATTCATATTATGGCTCCAGGGTTAATGTTTACTGGAGTAGGATGAATTATGATAGAGCTCTAGGATAAATGTTTACTTGAGTAGGATGGATTATTATAGAGCTCTAGGATAAATGTTTACTGGAGTAGGATGGATTATGATAGAGCTCTATAGGATAAATGTTTACTGGAGTAAGGGTGGATTATGATAGAGCTCCAGGATAAATGTTTATTGGAGCAGGATGGATTATGATAAATGTTTACTGGAGTAAGGGTGGATTATTATAGAGCTCTAGGATTAATGTTTACTGGAGTAGGATGGATTATGATAGACCTCTAGGATTAATGTTTACTGGAGTAGGATGGATTATGATAGACCTCTAGGATTAATGTTTACTGAAGTAGGATGAATTATTATAGAGCTCTAGGATAAATATTTACTGGAGTAGGATGGATTATGATAGAGCTCTAGGATTAATGTTTACTGGAGTAGGATGGATTATGATAGACCTCTAGGATAAATGTTTATTGGAGCAGGATGGATTATGATAAATGTTTACTGGAGTTAGGGTGGATTATGATAGAGCTCTAGAATAAATATTTACTGGAATAGGATGGATAATGATAGAGCTCTAGGATAAATGTTTACTGGAGCAGGATGGATTATGATAAATGTTTACTAGAGTAAGGGTGGATTATGATAGAGCTCTAGAATAAATATTTACTGGAATAGGATGGATAATGATAGAGCTCCAGGATAAATGTTTACTGGAGTAGGTTATATCATACTCAAGATCCTGTAAAAAATGTTGGTAAGGCGATTATTTAAAAAAAATAGATTGTAGGGTATGGTATATCTTTATAAGATATTTAATGAACCCTTTTCAAATGATATTCCGATGTTTGGGAGATATTTCAAAATTGTTAAGTTGTTAAAAAGTTAAGAGTATCTAGTTATATTATTTATAAATGTTTAATGGAGTCGAGGGGATTACATTTGAATAATAGAACGGATATTGTTAATTTGAGTTTGACATTTTATATAGATTGAAAATAAAGATAGAAATTCCTTTTTTTCTTCTTCTTTGATCTTATAAACATGACAATTATGTTAATCCTCCCGGTCCAGGTTTAATCCTAGGGTTGGATCCAAGTTCGGAGACAGGATTAGAAAGGATGGATTCCACTTGTCAGGTTTCCTTTCAGATTATTTTCAGGATTTAAACTGAAGAAATAAATTCTTTTCTTAAACATACGATGTATCGCATGCTGTTGATAGATACAAAATTTATAATACAGGGTGTCTCAATAAACATGGAAACTTATGTGACGATTTAGAGATCGTCTTTATTCTTTGTATTGAGTATGCTTTTAGGGCCCTTGGACCTTGCAACAGCTTTAAGCTTTACAATGTTGTCCTCCAGAAATAAAATATTTTCTAGTTATGATCGGCTATAAACCTTTCATAGGAGCATATGAGGTTCTGTAAAATTTGGGCTCAATCGGTTGATTCGTCTTAATATTTATTGAATACAAACAAACCATCAGGCAAATAAATAGATAAGTCATCATCAAATATATACATATATATATATTAAGGGAGAAAAGCTTAATGCAATGATATGACTCCGTTCATAGTGATATTCACTAAACCTCTCTTATCCGGAGGTTTAAACTTCACAAAACCTCTCTTATCCGGAGGTTTAAGCTTCACAAAACCTCTCTTTTCCGGAGGTTTTAACTTCACAAAACCTCTCTTATCCGTAGGTTTAAACTTTACTAAACCACATTTATCCAGAGGTATAATCTCCATTAAACCTGTTTTATCCGGAGATTTAATCTCCACTAGAACTCTTTTATCCGGAGGTTTAATCTCCACTAAACCACTTATTAGGAGGTTTAATCTCCATTAAACCTCTTTTATCTGGAGGTTTAATCTCCATTAAACCTCTTTTATCTGGAGGTTTAATCTCCATTTAACCTCTTTTATCCGGAGGTTTAATCCCCATTAAACCTCTTATCAGGAGGTTTACCCCTGACTCAAACTCTTTTTATATTTTACGTCTAAACTGTCAGTCCAGAGATTTAAGCATCATAAACATTAAACATCCTTTAAAGTTTCTCCTCATAAACCAAACCAAATATAGAATCTGGTTTTGTTTGGTTTGAGACACCTATAGAGCAGATGTAAATTAAACAAATATTAATAATTAGTAATTCTATATTTCCATGTGTGTATTAAATTTCTCCCGAACTTCATAATGACTTTATGATCTAGCGTATTTGTGAAGATTTGCAGCTTTTATCGTAATAATATCCTTCTACGGCACAGCTGCCTCATATCCATATTCCAGCTGCACCAAAATAGGAAACGGGCATAATAGAAATTTAAAGCATACGAGATTCTTCATCTTTGTACAGCACATATCTGTACATACAGGGGTACCCACAAAAGGGTAAGACTTAATTCAGGGTTTTTTGTGGGTAACCCTGTAAGTTCCAGCTGAATACACAAATAATTTGAAGAAAACATTATCCTCCTAAAACAGTATCCTGGGGCGATGAAAACTAAATTTTTCTAGAATAATTTAGAGTTTTTGTTGTACTTAGATCATAATCTGTATAACACGTGTGTAAACGAACAAACCCCCCTTGCTGGTCTATACTTCTACATCCTGTCACAAAAATTACTTCAATTTAATTTCATTTATTTGATTTTGTTTATTAATTTCAGCGGAACTTTTAATGATTTATTTAACTAAAAAAACTAGATATGTGAAAAATTACGTTTTTTTTTATTTATAAAAGAAATTAAATTATGTCAAATTTTCTGGAACACCCTGCATAGAAAGCGGAGATGTAAAGTTTAGATTAATCAGCACAAACTGAACACCATAATAAGGAGAAAAGTAATAAAATAATAAAAATTATCAAGATGAAAACTTTGGATTAAATAATGAAATCCCAAGGTATCAAGGAATATACAAAAATAAAATCAGCAAATACCAGAAAAGAAACCAACATGCCCAGAAAACCAGAAAAAAAATGAATAAAACCGAGAACTAAAAATAAATAATTAAAAACAACGAGATGGTCAGGAAGAAGAAAAAAAAAGGTTGAGGAGAGAATATAATTGTGAAAAGGAGAAGAAAAAAATGGGTTGAAGAGGAGAAAAAAGGAAGGGGATTGAGGAGGATTAGAATGGAATAGGTTGAGGAGGAGTAGAAAGGAAAGGGGTTGAGGAGGAGTAGAAAGGAAGGGGGTTGTGGAGGAGTAGAAAGGAAGGGGGTTGTGGAGGAGTAGAAAGGAAGGGGGTTGAGGTGGAGTGGCAAGGAAGGGGATTGAGGTGGATTAGAAAGGAAGGGGGTTGAGGTGGAGTAGAAAGGAAGAAGGTTGAGGTGAAGTAGAAAGGAAGGGGGTTGAGGTGGATTAGAAAGGAACGGGGTTGAGATGGAGTAGAAAGGAAAAAGGTTGAGGTGGAGTAGAAAGGAAGGGGGTTGAGGAGAAGAAGAAAGGAATGGGATTGAAGAGGAGTAGAAAGGAAGGGGGTTGTGGAGGGGATAAGATGAATCGTATCTGTGTCTGAACATACATCTAGTTTATCTAGTTTACCAGCAGGAGGTAATGTTTAGAAATGTTTAGAGAGAGATATCTAGGTCTTAAAGGAGACATACAGGGTGTTCCACTAAACATGAACATTTAGATTGGACAAAAAGATCGTCTTTGCTATCAAATACCTGTTTAAAACATTTAAACAAAAAAGTTTCATGAATTAAAAGCTTTTCATAAACTGTGGTGTGTGCCTGCTGAAAAAAATACATTAAAGTCATGGAACACTTTACCATAATATAGCTACCAAATATTATAGATTATGTTTAGAGGTATATACCGAATTTTCATGTTTATTGGTACACTCTCTATTACCACACATACTCTCTCAATCCGGTAGAATTTGCGTTTTACGTCTTAACCACGCTCCATGTGTGTCTTGGAATAGAAGAAACATAAACCCAAAATTCTTCCCACTTACAGTCCTCAATATATATCCTGACATCCATAACTTGTTAAATAAATTGCAGAGATACGTAGGTTACGCAGCATGCATTCCACATTCTGGAATAATAAATCTTCGCAATCTTGGTCAAGGTTTAGCATGCATACATGAATCAAATAGACAATTAAACCGTTCACATAAATAATCGTTGTGCCACCGCAGAACAAACAGAAGATTTCGCGCATTTTACCCTTTTTCCAATTCCTCCCTCTAGGCCGGATGAATGGTTTAAGTTTGGCGGGTTTTTGCTCGTGATCCTCCTCCGCATGCTGAGATCTATTCAAAGGAAAATTCTCTACAAGAAGGTATACGCTGTGAAGAACAAAAGTATTATAATCCTATCTAAACCTTTTCTCCTCTACTCACCCATAAATAAACCTCCCAAACCATATACATTTGACCCCCCTCCCCCTAGCTCCGCATAACCCTGTCTACTTAAACTATTTATTAATTTAAAACGATTGTCAAATAGAGTTTTTATTCTGTTAACATAAATTTGTTCAAATCAAGTTTATGCATGCTCTGGAGCTATCAATCAATCAATTTATCAATTTGAAGAATGGGTTTAGTTTGAAGATTAGCTTTAATATCTTGTTTGTAATGATGTATGTGACTTATTGGGGGATTTTCAAATATTTTAATATCTTACCGACTTAGATATCAGTTTAAAGTAATGTTTTATACAATTAGGATTGATTATATTTGGTTGGGGTCGATGTGGTTTGGTTTGATACGGTTAGGTTTGGTTTGGTTTGAACTGTGTGTTTATTTAACCACGCATGGTTTTAGCTGAGGTTACGGAAATGAAATTTTTACTCATTTTGAAATTAGAATTAAGTGATTCAAATGATCTTTAACCCTTAAGATTATCCTCTCGTGTGCCCTCTAATTCCCCCCCCCCCCCTATAATTGTCATCCTCTTCCTACCATTTTGCTTGGTTACTCTCTTGTCTCTTTCACAGGGTGGAGAAGAAAGATAATTTCTCCCATATATTATCAAACCCAGTACTTGGAATTGTTCCAGGATTCAGAGATAACAATTAAACAATGAAGAAAAATAAAATAAAAGTGAGAAAACAAAACAAGAAAGAAAGTTTCTGGAAAAAATTGCTAGATCGGAAATTAAATGAAATTGAATAAAAGCAAAAGAATGCTAAATTAAAGGAAATGAGAAGAAGAATAGAACCTAAGCTTTATTACGAAATAGAATTAAAGAGAATGAGATTAAAAGGGAAATGAGGAGGGAGAGGAAAGGAGGTGGTGTGAAGGAGGAGGAACAGAAGGTGGAGGGAAGGAGAGAGGAGAAACGGAGGGTGGAGCATGAATTATAATAATTTAATTGAAATCAATTCTTATCAAGGTTCTATTCTGGCATTCAACCAGAACCATAAACTTCAACCCTCATCTTATCTCACCCTCCCTAATCCTGTATTCCCCCCCCCCCCCCCCCACCCCTACTCTAGTTTCATCACATAACCCAAGCATCTCTCATGGTATCTCGACATGTATTCTTTTATTCATGGAAACCATATTGTTCATGTTTCCTTGATTTCTATATTCTACTCGAAAAACTCATTTCTCCTATCTTTTTCTCTTTTTTTAAGGTTACGATACAAGTGTCCGAATCTGATAGTCACAACTCCGACCACCCATCTTTCTCATCCTAAATCCATGTATGTATGTATGTATACATAGCTGGGTCTTATATTCACATATTTTGACCTTTCCCCCTCCCCTGTCTTCGAAAGAAGAGAAATGAAGCGAGGATCAAGAATGTCAATGGTTGCGTCAGAAATGTGCTAGGAATGCGTACAGATACACTAAGAATGCGTACAAATACACTAAGAATTTATCTAAAATTGGGGCTGGATGTCCCAGTTGTGAAGTGGACGTAAGTTATTCGGGATTATTGAGACTTAAGTAAACAAGTTGTAGACTAAACAGTAGGATTGAAATGAATGATCCTCTAGCTGGGAAAGAAAAAACGGAAGAAAAACTTGAAAAACATTTCAGGGCAGGGGAGGAAAGGTAGAGATAAAGATTAATGGAGAGGTGGGGATATTGAGGGAGGATGGATGAAGCGGGAGGAGGGGGGGATTGAGGGAAGAAGAATAGAGAAGAAAAAAGAAGGGAAATAAGAGGAAGAGGGGGAAGGTGAGGATACAAAGAGGAAGATGAGTGTAAGGGGTAGAGAAGGAGGTAAAAAAAGTGAGAGAGAGTAAAAAGCTGATGGATGAAAGGAAGGGGATGGATGAAAGGAGGGGATGGATGAAAAGAAGGGGATGGATCAAAGGAATGGGATGGATGAAAGGAAGAGGATGGATGAAAGAAATGGGATGGATGAAATGAAGGGAAGGATGAAAGGAAGGGGATGGATGAAAGAAAGGGTATGGATGAAAGGAATGGGATGGATGAAAGGAATGGGATGGATGAAAGGAATGGGATGGATGAAAGGAATGGGATGAATGAAAGGAAGGGGATGAATGAATAAAATGGGATGGATGAAAGGAAGGGGATGGATGGAAATGGGATGGATGAAAGAAATGGGATGGATGAAAGAAATGGGATGGATGAAAGGAAGGAGATGGATGAAAGAAATAGGATGGATGAAAGGAAGGAGATGGATGAAAGGAATGGGATGGATGAAAGGAAGGGGATGGATGAAAGAAATGGGATGGATGAAAGGAAGGGGATGGATGAAAGGAATGGGATGGATAAAAGGAAGGGGATGGATGAAAGAAATGGGATGAATGAAAGGAAGGGGATGGATGAAAGGAATGGGATGGATAAAAGGAAGGGGATGGATGAAAGAAATTGGATGGATGAAATGAAGGGAAGGATGAAAGGAAGGGGATGGATGAAAGGAATGGGATGGATGAAAGGAAGGGGATGAATGTAAGGAAGGGGATGGATGTAAAAGGAGGAAGTGATGGGTTGAAGGGAGGGATGGAAAGAAAGGAGGATTGGAGGAAGGAAGAACGAAGAGAATGAAGAAAGAAAAATTTGAATGCAGACGTTAAAACTGAGAAACTAAGAAAATGAGAAAAGCCGTAATATCAAATAATATCAATTATAATGTGACTAGATGATTCATCTCCAGATTCCAGAGACAGGATGATGGTAGTCTTTTAGATCATAATATTAGTCATGAATTCAATTAAAATAATTTCTACTTCCTGCTCTCTCTGTGCTCTTTGCTCCTTTGCTCTCTGAAGTACTGAATTGCAACAGGAAATATTAAGACGTTTTCATCTTAATTTTACCAGGTTTAAAGCAGTTAAAACACGAAACAATTCGGAGTCCATGGTTCAGAAAAAAATATATCTTTTTAAACTTTTGTAATTTTTTAACTTAAATTGCCCTTCTGTTGTTATTGTTATTATTTATAGATCATTTAGATATGTAACTTAACAATTTTTTCTCAAGACATGCAAAGGAATTGAGTCTTTGTCACAAACTATGATTTTCTAATCTCTATATCTTTGCAACCCAATGCCATAGACCTTAGATATTTCAAACTATAAATTCTGTTAGATGAAAGAATCATAGTTTAAAATATCACAGGTTTACACCATCAGATGGAAAAAATATAGGAATTAGAAAATCTGAGTTTGTTACATAGACTCAATTCCTTTCATGGGGAACTTTACGAATTTTTGATATTTTTAACTAAGGATTCGGATTTCATTGGAAGAATATTTTCGCGCAATTTTTCGAAAACTTGCTTGAGGTTTACGCTAAACTCCGCAGTTTAAAGATTCATAATACCCCCCCCCCCCCCTTTCCCCCCGCTCCCTGGTGCCATTGCAAAACCAGATTGTTAAACTCGGCATAGGTCTGCCTGCATAGAATATGATTTAAAGCTTTATAGGACAATGAGAGAACTTGAGTACAACAGACACGGATGGATATTAACAATTGGAAAGAGAATTAAAAATAAAAATTTCATTAAAAACGTATTTTTTTTGCAAAATATGTGAAAAATTAGGATTTAAACTGAACAATATTTACTTTTAGCCCCGATGCACCAAATATGGCAGAAAATAAATTAGATCGTAAGAAGAATAAATAGTCTAAAAAATCCACTAAATCCGGGCGTAGAATGTACAGTGTACAGCGTACATTTACATTTACATTTGTCAATTCTGAAATGTATAGTGTACTGAGCGCTGGTTTATCTTATTATAAATGGGTTGAAAATATACTTTATTAGAGATCATAAATAAAAATCAAATCACAGAGAGCCCGCCCTTCAAAAGAAAGATTATAGGGGAGAAAATGCAAATGTGTATCTACTCTTAGACAGACCAATAGAGTGCGAAATATTTCAACAGATAAATGGAAAAGAAGATACACCAGGAAACCTCATATCTTTATTTTAAAAACAGTTGGGTTACATAGATATTGGTTTGCAGATTTTAAATCAAGATTGTGTTTAACCTGACGTTTGCTTATTGTTTCCTATAGGCTATAACCCCAATTTGATTTATGATTTACATTTATATCTTTTTATTCATGCAATATCTAAAAATGAAAAGAAAAATATAAGCTTTGAAAAGTAACGATTAAAAATTATTTTTAAAATTATTAAAACAAATGGAGTCACATTTTTTAGGCAGAGAGTTTAGTTTGAAAGTGATTTGACATCTTAGACTGATTTAATCTGATTTAATTTATGGGTTAAATATAAATATTTTTTACTATTAATTCTGTTTTCATTTCCATTTCCCTGACCGATTATAAGGGAGGGATGAGGAAATGGGAGGGATAGGGGGGAGGGGCAGGGTATGGATTATATTTCAGGGAGGGATGAGGAAATGGGAAGGATAGGGGGTAGAAGGATAGAAGGAAGGAAGGACGGTTGATGGAGAAATAATATAAAATATAAACCGAAATATGCTAAAAAGAAAAGAAAGTGAGGAGAGTAAGGATGCGTTAAGAAGTAAGATACGGAAGAGGAAAAGATACTTAAAACGACAATGGTATGAAGAAGACGTGAGAATAACAACGTTACACGTTTTAATTCTTATTCAACTCTTCCTCCTCCTCTGTAATCACGGGACTTGAACAGTATCCGCAGATAAAACAGTATATTTTCTCTATCCTGGAGATATAGAATCATCTGTTCTCTATCCTGGAGATATAGAATCTTCTGTTCTCTATCCTGGGGATAAAGAACATCTGTTCTCTATCCTGGAGATATAGAATCATCTGTTCTCTATCCTGGAGATATAGGAAATCTGTTCTCTATCCTTGAGATATATGAAATATGTTCTCTATCCTGGAGATATAGGAAATCTGTTCTCTATCCTGGAGGCATAGAATCATCTGTTCTCTATCCTGGAGATATATGAAATCTGTTCTCAATCCTGGAGATATAGAATCATCTGTTCTCTATCCTGGAGATATAGGAAATCTGTTCTCTATCCTGGAGATATGGGAAATCTGTTCTCTATCCTGGAGATATAAAATCATCTGTTCTCTATCCTGGAGATATAGAATCATCTGTTCTCTATCCTGGAGATATAGAATCATCTGTTCTCTATTCTGGAGATATAGAATCATCTGTTCTCTATCCTGGAGATATAGAATCATCTGTTCTCTATCCTGGGGATATAAAATCATCTGTTCTCTATCCCGGAGATAGAAAATCATTCGTTCTTTATCCTGGAGCTAGAAAATCTTCTATTCTCTATCCTGGAGCTAGAAAATCTTCTATTCTCTATCCTGGAGCTAGAAAATCTTCTATTCTCTATCCTGGAGCTAGAAAATCTTCTATTCTCTATCATGGAGCTAGAAAATCTTCTATTCTCTATCCTGGAGATAGAAAATCATCTGTTTTCTATCCTGGAGATAGAAAATCATCTGTTTTCTATCCTGGAGATAGAAAATCATCTGTTTTCTAGCCTGAAACTTGAAATTTATCTTTCTCTTTCATTCTTGAGCGAGAGTATCGTCTTTTCCCCATCCTAGTTTTAGTTTATATGCGCATTTCGTGGAGATTTCGTCTGTATTTATTTCAATGGAGTTCGAATGATTCTTGGAAATATGAATATTAAATGAGGAAGGGTTTCATGTATATATATACATATATATATATATATGAGAGGACTGAGAGATGAATATTGAATATCTAGACTGGAGCGTATGGTTGGAATGTAAGCTAGTATCTCTGCATAAGATAGTTTACTCCGTTATTGACAGGATGGATATCCTCAGTGATATCAACACTGAGCCCTATGTCCTGAAGCGTATAGGTCAACCCCCCCGCCCCCATCCATGCCCAGCACAATACAATGCATAAATATTCAGACACGCTTGACCTGAATATTTGGAGGATTTTCCCATTCTTCGCCATTGTCAACATTATATTGGAGTTAGATCAGAGCAAGATTCAACAATGAAAGGAGATCCATCCGTCCTATTCAGGATCAGGGTTGGATCACGTTCTGATTCTACTCTTCTCATGTATAGACACATATGTGAACAATAATCTAAGATCAAGATATCTCAGGATTAGTATTGTTACCAGCGTATTCAAGGAAAATGCGTATATTTATGGGTTGAGTCGAATATTTGGCTTGAAATTTTTAGCTAGGAATTAGAGTTTGTTCTTAATGATTTAAGTTGTAAAGATCTGAGCGATACAACACGGAGTAATGAATCAGGATTTACAAATGTATTATGTATGTATAATTTTACAAGAGGGTTAGTTCAGGTTTACGGCTGGTATGGGGGGGGGGTCTAGCTTGTCAATAAAACCAATTTCCTGGATTTTCAATCTAATACCGGAAAAATTATTTGATTTTTATGTAAAATAAACCTATATATCCTTCTTGTATCCGTATTTACTATTATATACTTACTGCAGTTCTGACCTTATTTACCAGTCCTCCAACTTCTATATCCTAATATATATCATCACAGAGAAATATTGTTTAGTTTTTGACAATGAGCAAAAAACGTTGATATCTCCGACGAAATTATCTATTTCGAGGTTTGGAGATTGTTAATCTGGCTTTGCTACCAATCTTATAAAAAACAATGATTTATTTACAGCTGATATTATCTAGAAAAGGATAATCTAGATAGGATCTAGATTATCTGGGGTACAGGGTGTCCCCAAAGAACTTTCTTCAGCTTAAAATTATGCATAGCTAATCCTTGCTTAGTTTCGGTGTCACGATTTCAAATGCAATGCATATTGCATAAAAGTGTTAGAATGAAATAAAATATAAACAAATAAAACTCAAATTTGAATTTGAATTCATTTTGAAACGCCCTGTGGGTTGAACGATAATTAAACGGTTTCTCAAATATTATGATTATCCGTTCAGAAATCGAACAATGCATGCTGACGCAAAAACTGCGTCATAAAGATGAACCAAAAAAGCGTCACTCAATCATATTTCTTCATCAGCCTACTTTCTTATCCGATTTGTATCAATACATGTCAAGCACATATTTAAACTATTTACATAGAATAAATCATGATTAATCGTTGTTAATTGCAAGTGAAACAACACAAATTATCACCTTTTTTCTTCAAAAAGAAGAAAATAATTTGTTGAAAACCTGCGCAAAATCTGATAAATTTTGATAGTTTTTAACAAAAATTATAATTATGAAGACGACAGCGGGAGAGATATAAATGTTTAATCAAAAGTTAGAATTAAACTTTTAATTGAGATTTTAGATTCATAAGTTATTACCCTTGCTTTTAACCGTAACCGTCACTTTTGACATCAGGGACTGAATGAATTTGCATTGGGTCGCTCAACTACCTATTGATGACTTAATCGGTGATTCAGGATTTGAACCGGCGGTAGGTTGTTTAGCGACCTCTCCAATTCATTAAATTTGGCCCCAGAAGTTTTATTTATCAGTGGCGAGTTAATCTTTAATTCCGTCCGCCCAAAAGTGTCAATCTTATTTATTATATATTACTAGCTAAAGGGCCCGGCGTTGCCCGTGGACAAAAAAATGTTGAACAAAAAAAATTGTTTAGTCTATTACACACCCCCCCGGCCACCCATGAGTATCCACAAAAATTACAGCCCAATCGGCTATACGCAACATATATATATACGAATGTCTTGTTTTATTATATAGACTAACTGAGGTGCCCGGCGTTGCCCAGTGAAAAAAAATTTTTTTTTAGCCTATAACACCCCTCGGCCTCCCATGAGTGTCCACAAAAAAATTAAGCCGAATCGGTTTAGCCGTTTGGTCGGCTATACGAAACATATATGAATGTCTTGTTTTATTATATAGATTAGGTTTCTAGTAACACCTTTCTTCAGCTTCAATGAAATGTTAAGGAAAAGAAACTGTGTCTATGCAGACGGCATAAGGATTTGACCAAACACCATAATGTTATCAGATACCTTGAAGAATTTTTCCAAATCACACAACCCTGAAATTAAAACAAAAAATTAAATAATAGCAAAAAATGTAAAGTTTATATAAAAGTGTTCAAATATATTTAAAAATTAAGATTTATATAAAGGGTTAACTATGTATGAAGTGAGATTTAATAAAAGTTTTCTGCAAATATCAACTTGGTTATTTTTTTGTCATATCATATAGACTATCATTAAATTCCTGGTGACATGGAAACGCCTCAACACGGAAACGGATCAAAAATTATTTTTGAGGAGTTTCCGTTTTTTTTAAGAAATTCGAGGAAATCCCTCAAAAGTTCAGAATTGTTGAGGGATTTCCGAATATTTTGTATCCGTTTCCCAATATTTAGAGTTGAATGGTTTACTCTTTTTTTTGATCAATTTCCTCATATTTGTACGGTCCGTTTCCTCATATTTTTTGATCCGTTTCCGCTTTTTTCAAAAACTTTAAAAATCTCATTTTGTTGATCGGTTTCCTCAAATATTAGGTCAGTTTCCTTACTTCTGCTGAAGTAGTCTCGGCCCTCAATAAAATCTAATTCTCTTTCTGTACCACTGTATACTGTATATTTACATAATCTCGCTTAGACGTCTTTCATGATATTTCATTTAATATTATAAAGAAACCATTACCTTCAAATATAAAATCTTCTATTCTCTATCCTGGAGATAGAAAATCTTCTATTCTCTATCCTGGAGCTAGAAAATCTTCTATTCTCTATCCTGGAGCTAGAAAATCTTCTATTCTCTATCTCTCCTCTTTTGTTTTTTAAATTTAACCTTAAATTATTCTTGCTTTTGATACACATTATCTTTTGTTTGGTTTTTCTTCTGATCATGTAGCACTAAAGAGACAGGCATCCTGATGCCTCAAGGCCGAAATCAAATGGAAATGCGTCAAGGAAGCGTCAAAAGAATCTGTTGCTACGCACCTCTGCGTGACGCATCAAGGAATATTGAAACTGCTGTCTTGTTTTTCAGTTTCATTTTAATGGATATGACAGGAGGATAGGGGGGGGGGAATACCTTGAAGAAAGGGGGAATTAGGAGGGTGGGTGGGGGAAAAGAAAACGGTAGGGAGGGGTTTAAGAATAAGATATTACAGGGGATACAGTGAAAAGTTTAAATTGCGGGGAAGTGGTGAAAGCTAGGATAATTATAATACAGACACTTTAATACAGAATTGTGCAGTACAGACACTTTAATTCAGAAATGTACAGTACAGACACTTTAATACAGAATTGTGCAGTACAGACACTTTAATTCAGAATTGTACAGTACAGACACTTTAATACAGAATTGTACAGTACAGACACTTTAATACAGAATTGTACAGTACAGACACTTTAATACAGAAATGTACAGTACAGACACTTTAATACAGAATTGTACAGTGAGACCTAATAATCTGAGGAATTGAAATACGACACTTGGACATTTATTTATATTTCATTCTGTAATAAAGAAAAATGTTTTACAAGTAACCATATATTATAGTGTGTTTTTTATTGAAAAATAACTATCCTAGCTTTCACCACTTCCCCGCAATTTAAACTTTTACAAGTAAAGATGTATATATACAATATAATACATAGAAGATGGTTATAAGATAATACAAAAAGATTCAATTGAAGGTTTAAGAGCTGAGGTTGTATGTGCGCTATTTGTCTAGCAATAATATTAGCTTATTACTGCTTATCTTTCAGCGAGCCTTTCGTAGATTTTAAAAAAGTATCAATATTTTTTCAGATGTTTCTGTTTCAATTGCAATGATTCTTTGGAGAAACAACTCAGCTGTAGCGGTTGAACGATATAGTTAAGACACTACGATGTAATTCAAAATATTTGATTATGTAATCAACTTATTCAACGTCTGAAATCAAAATCTTTGGATGAATTTTTTTCCCTCAAAAAAAGTAAACTTTACAGCGGTTGAAGGCAAAAGAGTTAAACAAGAATGTGTAAATCCAGCGGTTGAAGCAAAAATAGAATAATAAAATGTGTGTGCTTCCATTGGTTGAAGACATCAAATTCACACAAAAAAAAGCATTTCTTATTCTAAACTGTAAAGAGTCTAAGCTGTGTCTCAACTTTCAACCGCTACCGCTGGTTTTTTATATATATACATCATTTGTTACAATTGGCGGGTTTTCAAACGTTTTTCAAAAATCGAATTCATTTTGAGGCTCAATTCTTAATTCTAGATTGCTAAAACCCTTTCCTGGGCCTGGGGTCATGTGAGTTACCACAAAGATGTTGGCCTGATTGATTCAGCCGTTCTGACGTTCATTGGACACAAACAAACAAACCAAAAAAACCATAAACAGACAAATATATATTATACGTTCTCATTTCTTTTATTCGTTCGTGAGAGTAGTAAAATTTAAAATTACAAGAAAGGGTACACTGCAAATCATCCCATATGTACTACATTCACTACATATACATATTCTTAGATAATAGACAATAGACGGCAGTATTTTCACATATTCTTAGACAATAGACAATAGACAGCAGTATTTTCACATATTCTTTGATAATAGACAATAGACAGCTGTATTTTCAATATTCTTAGATAATAGACAATAAACAGAAGTATTTTCGCATCTATTCTAAACTAGTTGTCGTTTAAGTTTTCCTGAACTTGAAATAAAAATGCAAACTTTCTTTTTTCTTTAGTAAAATTGGAAAAGAAAAAGTTCACCTAAAATATGCTAGTTGACATCAAATTGCCCAATTTACCCAATGGTGCGTATAATGCGTTCTTCCCTTATCTCTTATCCCCCTGGGTTGTCCTGGTGTACCTCCTATATTCCTGCGTATTGCGTTTATTCAAGGGTTTAGGGGCGGGGCGTAAACATTTAGGCGGTTAACCCTNGGGTAGATAAGTATCGGGGTCTTAATAGTTTAATAGGTTGGAGTGTAAACTATCTGACTCAGAGATAGGGAATTTATAAAACTGAGGAGACTTTAGTTCCGACCTAGAACATACAGAGCGTCCCATATCATATTGGATTTACTCCAAACTTGAGCATCAAGTTTGTACAAAATTTGTAATCAAACGTGTTTTCGTCTATTATTCAGCAATCTTTAAACTTACAGATTTGTTTATTTTATACTTTTTCATTCAAAATGTATATGCCAACAAAAAAGTAATTTAAAAAAAGGCTATAAAATTATGTATGAGGGGTCAAAGTGTGATCGAAAGTCACAGCTTTCTGAAATATTGACAGAACCGTTAAATCCACGTGTTTCAGATTGACTGTTCATGGTCTAAAAAAGGAAAGACAAGTTGGAGTTAAGAACAATCCAAATAGATGGAGGACACCGGGCGTAATTTTAATGACATTTGACATTCCATATTCTGCGATAACTCTTAACTCTATATAGTTTGAAAGATTATGGAAAAAGGAATATGAAACACGATTTATAAAGTACAAGGTAAAGAAGAAAATAGGTTGGAAACAAAATAAAAAGGTTTAAGGAAGGAAAGAGGAAGTAAAAACAGGAAAGGCGAACTAAAAAACATGAAAGGAGGAAGAATTAAATAAAAGATAATTGATAGAATATAAAGTTAAGAATAGAATAGAGCAGTAAAGGAAAGAGAAGAAGATAAGAATGATTGATGGAATATAGAGTAAAGAAGAGAATAGAACAGGAAAGGAAAGAGAATAGGATAAAGAATGATTGATGGAGTACAGAGTAAAGAGAACAGGAAAAGAGAGAGAAGATATAGAATGTTTGATGGAGTATAGAATAAAGAAGAGAATAGAACAGTAAAGAAAAGAAGAAGATAAAGAATGATTGATGTAGTATGGGGAGTAAAGAAGAGAATAGAACAGGAAAGAAGAAGATAAAGAATGATTGATGGAGTATAGAGTAAAGAAGATAATAGAACAGGAAAGGAAAGAGAAGAAGATAAGAATGATGGATGGAGTATAGAGTAAAGAAGAAAATAGAACAGGAAAGAAAAAGAAGAAGATAAAGAATGATTGATGGAGTATAGAGTAAAGAAGAGAATAGAATAGGAAAGAAGAAGATAAAGAATGATTGATGGAGTATAGCGTAAAGAAGAGAATAGAACAGGAAAGAAGAGAAGAAGATAAAGAATGATTGATGGAGTATAGAGTAAAGAAGAGAATAGAACAGGAAAGAAAGAGAATAGGATAAAGAATGATTGATGGAGTACAGAGTAAAGAGAACAGGAAAAGAGAAGAAGATAAAGAATGATTGATGGAGTATAGAGTAAAGAAGAGAATAGAACAGGAAAGGAAAGAAGAAGATAAAGAATGATTGATGATGTAGTATGGAGTAAGGAGAAGAAGGATAAGGATGGTGTATGGAGTAAGGTTAATTTATATAAAAGCCCTGGTTCCAGTTTCAGTAAATAAGCAGGGATGACTGATGGATAAGTATTACAGGAATAGATTTCGTTCTTCCTTCAAAATATTACAAACTGCCGAAAAAAATAGTTTCTCCCGAAAATTTGGTTCTGGGACATCCTGTTTTTGGGATTTGGAGATGGGGGGGGGGGAGTTAAATGATGATTACAGGGTGTTTCTGTATAATCAAAAAATTAATTAAAACCCCATCTATACTGCCAGAGGTTGGATCAAGTTCATCATGTTAATGATATCTTTAAACTACCCTTAGACTCATCCTTCATCAATGTTTTTGGTTCAGGGTTCACTTCAAAATCAAAATATCTCTGATACTGCAGGCTGATTAAACAATATACATTTATATACCAAGTGATTCTTTTAATCAATTTCATATTAAATCAATATTTTTTTTCAAAATTAAAAGTTTAAAGTATTTATTTAAAAATGTTAATGATAAATTCAACCTGCATTTTGTAAAACTGTCCGAGATTATTTAAAATTCTGTATCCTGTACTGACTGCTTAATATTCTACGGAAAATCAGTTTAAAAGCTTTTTTTGTCCACTTCGCACTTCACACTCCAGTGGACAGAAAGAGTTTATCAAAGTACTTAAGTTTTTGAAAAAAGAAAAAGAATCAATTCCTTTACAGGATTGGTATGGTACGACATTGTGACTGCGTAGCTCTTCTAGAAAAGCAAACTTATTTCGTTACATTACATATAAGAAATTCAAAACATTTTTGTACTTTCAATAGCTTTTCAATTAGATGAATTATGATTGAAAACATGTAAGATTTTAATTTAACGTAAAATTTACTTTATTTGACGTGAGTTTATCCATTCTTCTTGTAGAATTGATAAATCTTCAAGTATTTTTCAAGTTTTGGATATTTCTAGAGAAGCAGAAGAACATGTTTTTGTAAAGATTTAATAAAAAACTAGGTCAGTAGGTCTTGAAGAATGATTAGAAAAGAAATATTAAGAAAATGGAAAAAAATATTATTTTAATATTACAGGACGCGATTTCAAGTGACCTTCCATTTTTAGAGTGGCAAGGTCGTCCACATCGATACTCTTTAAACCTGATGATTGAAATATCCTTATTATTCAAGATAAAAATTGATTATGTTCGATTGTAATATTTTAATAAATATATATATTTATTAAAATATTATATATATATATATATCTATAGATAAACGAATATAAGGAAGGAAGGAAGGAAGGAAGGAAGGAACAGTTTATGATTGTGGAAGGAATGAAGGGAAGAAGAAAGGGAGGAAGGTAAAGTTGAAGAGTAAGGAATGATAATCTGGATTCTCTGAGTATGAAGGTTGGATGTTGTTGGATAATGAGGGGGGGGGGGTACAATAGAGTTTAAAGGGAGGAGTTTCTTCAATACATTATCTCCTTGTTGTATTTAACACTAATGTTGTTTACATCAAAATATTTACAATTGCGCAATACAGAGAATACTGGAGAATAAGCAGGATAATAAATACGTGTTAAACACGCCTTCCAGCAACTAAAATGGGAGGGGGGTGGGGGTAAGATGTAAGGAGGGATAAGTTATCCAGGGGAGGGGGGATAACTTTTCCAGCTTTCCAGAGGAAAAATCAAGAAGAACAGATTAGAAAAGGGGTCAAAGGAGGCTTTTCTGAAGGATCTCCGGGGGGGGGGTCGTTATCGTAATCACTGCAGTAGAAAGGGGGGGGCTCATTATCTAGTAAAAATGCATTTTCTAGTTCGTTTCTTTACTTCAAAGCAACATCTTCAAAATTTATTCAAAGCAACATTTTTTCTGTTTTGATTAACGTCAAAGTGAACAGTAATTATGCACTAGCAGGCTGGAATGTACAAAATGCATCAAAGAGATCTCGACATAATGCAGTAGAGGTAGAAGGATGCAGAACACTTGAAACCAAGATGCAGGATGCAGAATACTTGAAACCATGGATGCAGGATGCAATGATGCTGATTACTTGAAACCAAGATGCAAAATACTTGAAACAAAGATGAAGAATTCAGAATACTTAAAACCAATATGCAAGATGCAAAATACTTGAAATGAAATACTTGAAAGAGATCTCAACATGATGTAATAGGAGTTGTAGGATCCAGAATACTTGAAATCAATATGCAGGATATAGAATACTTAAAACCAAGATGCAAAATACTTTAAACCAAGATGCAGAATACTTAAAACCAAGATGCAAGATGCTGAATACTTGAAACCAAGGTGCAGGATGCAGAATACTTGAAAACAACATGCAGAATACTTGAGACCAAAATGCAGGATGCAGAATACTCTTGAAACCAAGAAGCAGGATACAGAAAACTGTTTAAACCAAAATGCAGGATACAAAATACTTAAAACCGAGATGCAGGATGCAGTATACTTGAAACCAAGATGCAGGATGCAGAGTACTTTTAACGAAGATGCAGAATTAATGAAGATTCAAGAAAAGATGTTTAAGATGGTAATTCTTAAAACTGCATTATGAACTACTAACAAAATATCTGCTTCTCATGATCCAAAGAAAGTTCTAAACCCACATAATATTCAAGTCTTTTTAAGGAGTGAAAATAAATACTTCACAGTAGTATTCATACCATGTATTTTATTATATTTATTAATTTTGGTATTAAACAGAATTTAAATATTTATATGCAAAATTTTTAATTAATTTTTATATAACAAAATTCTTCATTCTAGGATAATCTTTCATTTCAGCAGGCCATCATATTAAAGTATTAAAAAATTAGATTTTGATTAGAAGATACAAGGCTAGATGCTTCTATTCAAACAAAACTCTTCTTATCGCGATACAAACAGGACAAAAAGCAGCCATCTTGTTTTCAGTCGTCTTCATTTCATGAAAACCAGTGAACAAACCATCCATTATTTCTTCTTTTGTTATGTTGAGTCACAACTTAAAGAAGACGTTCAATTTTGACATTTAATTCTACATTGTAAATTCTCAAAAAAAAACTTAATATCTAACCCCCTGAACCCCCCCCCTCCCAAAAAAAAGGAAGAATAAAAGATGAACAAATAGATCAGTTTTGTTCAGTGTTCGTTGTTCCTTCCCTTATTTTAGTATTCAAGTCCGTCCCTGTTAATATTCTCTTCAAATATTGATGGATTGAGAGTGAAAAGAAATGTTTCCTACACAGCCCGGGGACATCCCCCCCTAAGCCGGGGGACAACCCCCCCCCTTCTGTCATTTGTTTCTGGAAATTCAAATATATTTCTTATACACAGAATTTACAATATTTACAATATTCAAATGTTCAACGGAATTCAATGCTTCATTTTATATTTAAAATTGAATACATATTTGCAGAGAGATTTTAGTAATATTTCAAACCAAGAGCTAAGAACATTCTCGCGAGTCCTCAATCAAAGTTTGAGGCAAATCGGTCAAGGTGTTCACGACTCATGACTCATGACTTATGATCAGACATATACACCTGAGCAGAGATTACTACTTTATATAAAAGAAATATCCATGAAACCTTTCATGTTAAATTGTATCGCTGTATCCTTTAATCTCTGTACCCCTGTATTCCATTTTTCATGCATCCCTGTATCCCTTTTTTTCTGAATTTTTGTATCCCTGTATCCCTCTTTTAGTGTATTCATGTATCCCTGTATCCCTATATCTCTGTATTCCTGTATTCCTGTATCCCTGAAACCAGTATAAAACTGTACTCCTGTATCCCTGTATCCCTGTATCCCCCTATCATTATAAAACTGTATTCTTGTATACCTGTATTTCTGTAACAATGTATTAATTTATCAATGTATCTCTATATCCCTTAATCTATGAATCCCTGTATCACAGTTTTTCTGAATCTATGTATCCCTGTATCCCTGTATCCTTGTATTTAAGTATCAATTTATCACCTATGTATCCCTGAATCCTAGTATCCCAGTATCCCTGAATCCATGTGTTCCTGTATCCCTTTATCCATTCATCCAAGTCTTCCTGAATCTACGTATGTAGTAAACACCAACTCCATAACAAGTTCTCTAAACATATCTATCCAGGTCCAAACTGTCCGCTATCAAAGTCAACTAGGACGCAACCCACCTGGCTCTAAATGCCACACAGGGACACAAGCGTAGCTATCCAACAAGCTATTATCAACCAGGACACAACCCACCTGGCTCTAAATACCACACAGGGACACAAACGTAGCTATCCAACAAGCTATTATCAACCAGGACACAACCCACCTGGCTCTAAATGCCACACAGGGACACAAGCGTAGCTATCCAACGAGCTATTAATCCAGGCTCTAAATACCACACAGGGACGCAAGCGTAACTATCCAACAAGCTATTAATCCAGGCTCTAAATACCACAAGGGGACACAAGCGTAGCTATCCAACGAGCTATTAATTCAGGCTCTAAATACTACACAGGGACACAAGCGTAGCTATCCAACAAGCTATTCTCAACCAGGACACAACCCACCTGGCTCTAAATGCCACACAGGGACACAAGCGTAGCTATCCAACAAGCTATTAATTCAGTGCTCTAAATGCCACACAGGGAAACAAGCCTAGCTTTCCAACAAGCTATACATGGATCCCAGTATTCCTAAATCTATGTATCCCTGTATCCCTGTATCCCTGTACCTGTATCCCTGTATCCCTGTATCCCTGTATCCCTGTATCCCTGTATCCCTGTATCCCTGTATTGCTCGGAACCCATAGCAGCCTGCGGTTCCTCAGAGGGCCTAAGCTAACCTTTGGGAAGTTGCCGCTTGGGAAATTGCACATTTTGGAAGTTGCTACTTGGGAAATTTTCACTTGGGAAGTCTCCCATGGGAAAGGGATGGATGGGGGGATGAATGAGAGGGGGGATGGGGGGATTGAGAAGGAAGTGAGAAAGGGGAACGAGGATGATGAAATAATTACACAAAGGGAAGGTGGGGGGGGGATAAAAAAATTGGTTAAAATGACACATATTCACAGTGCCTTCGTCCCGATAGAAGTGAAAGAAGATACAGAAGAGAAAATTACAAACCTAATTAATTTTGTGTAAAAAAAAGATTGACTAAAATGTATCTTTTGATTCATTAAATCGCCAAGACTTGCGAAAATGCTACCAAAGAAGAAAAAAGCAAAACAGAGAAGCCTAATATTATAGATGCACCTATACGTACTTATTTCTTATTAGATCTTAAAATATTGTCAAAGAAAAAGGTAGTTAGGAGAACGACGAGAGAGTTAAAAAGTATAATTCTCGAAGTTCAAATTTGTAATCTGAGAAGTTGGGGAAATATTCCCGACATTGGATCAATTATCAGTTGAGATTTGAATCTTTTTTCTTCTCATGTTGAGAGCTTGAAAACCCAGTTTTTGCAAGTCTAAAGATCAAATCTTTTTACAAGAAGGAAGGATTTGTATAAATAAGAAACAATAGTTTAAATTCCTACAAAAAGGAATTGAGTCCTTGCAACAAACTGATGGTGATATTTCAAACTTAGACTATTTGATCTAACGGAATTTATAGTTTGAAATATCTAAGGTCTACGACATTTGGTTGAAAAGAAATATGGATTTGAAAATCAGATTTTGTTGCAAAAACTCATTTTTTTCAGAATACTCCAAAATGTTGAAAGGGAAATGGACGTTTAGGGACTAACCCTTAATATTTCCTATTAATATCGATCTCATCTATAGCATTTCGAATTTACAAACATTTTTTTCGAAATTACGAGCAGAATCTTAGGAACATGAACCTTCCCTGGGGTCATTTGCGTTGCCCTAAAAATGTTGGGCCCAATCGGTTCAGTCGTTTTGACGTTTATGGGATACAAACAAACAGGCAAGCCAAATATCCAAATATATGTATGTACATTGTACAATATAGATGTCAGAGTGAAAACTTTGTACATACATTGTTATAAAAGCAATCTTATAGAGAATACAATTGTTGATATAAAACATACATCTCAAATTATTAAGAAGTTCCTTTTAATGTAAAATGTTACAGACAGTTATATATGAATAAATTGTTTAAATTAAAATTTGTTAATTTACATTTCCTTCACTCTTCCTCAAACACTCCTTAGAACTTCTTGGACGCAACACTAGGAAATGTGATTTTATTGAAAACAAGTACATTTTTGTGTTTTTAACCTCGTTTTAAGCATACAATTCAACATACAATTCAGTTTATTTACATTTCATTCACTTTTTCTAAAACACTTTTGTCATTCATTCAAACTTCTTGAACTCAACATTAGGAAATGTGTTTTATAAAAAGTGAATTTTGTGTTGTTTTTTCCTAGTTTTATGTATCCAATTCAACATACAATTTAGTTTATTTACATTTCATTCACTTTTTCTAAAACACTTCTCACATTCATTCAAACTTCTTGGACGCAACACTGGGAAATGTGTTTTTATTGAAAACACATATTTATAAATAATTAAACAATAATTTTAATCTGCCATGCTATAATTCTTCTCCACGTATTGGAATTTGATAAATAAGTAAAAAAAAAGGCATCAAGTTCATCCAATTTTTGGATTTTATTACATCATGATTAATATTGACACTGCAGACAAGACCCTAAACGAAAAAAACCAATATTTTGAAAACAAACGGATTAAAACAAGGTATTTGTATTGTACAATGTACAATGCTGTTTTTGTTTAGTTTTGTCATTTTTCCGTAGTTATTTGCTGAAACCTTGAAAAATAATCGAAAAAATGTAAATATGAGCTGTTTAACAATTCTGCCCCCCCCCCCTGAAAAAACACTGTTTGCGCCTATGGGTTTAACAAGGTTTGGATTGAGAGCTAGAAAGAAAATATCTTACTTATCATTCTTCTCTGTATTTTTGCTCCTACTTTTCTCCTTTTTGCTGCAAGTTTATAACAAACGATCAGAAAACATATTTCGCCGTCTCATCTCATACCATACATAATGCAGGTTTTTATATGTAGACCATATGAATAAATTCCCACCCTCTACACATAAATATTTACAGTCTGCCAAAAATGATAAAATGGCGTAATAAATAACCACCCCTTCTCTTATGAGACTAAATATAAAAGTAACAAAATCCCTCCCTTTTACAACAATTACGAAACTAGTAATTTCCGCCTAACCTTACCCAGGGGCGTATACTGGGGGTGGGTATGGTATCTAAGCCCCCTCCCCTTGATAAATGAAAATTATGGTTAGCAGAAAGTAAAAAAGGTTCGGGCCCCCCACGATGGACAAATTCCTGCATACGCCCCTGCGCCTACCCCCTTTACTCTCCATCCCATCCCCCATTTATTCACACCTGCTTTTCCTAGTCTGACTCATTGCAAAAACAGAAAACCTGCTTCGACTGCATTGCACACATTTTAGCACACAGTCTCGTAAAATCAATATACTACGGAAATTTCGGAAGAAAGGTAAAAAATCAAATAAACTTGATATTGTTTCATTTACGTTCAATTTTTATTACTGATAACGAATGCTAGAAAAAAATATCTTCAGAATTTTTTATCTTTTTTGTCGAGATTCCGAAATTTACAATCCAGCTGATGATAGTATACTACAAAAACACACACTTACACAGACGACAAACACATAAAAACAGCTGAAAATTTCATCTCTCTATCAATTTAATCTATATACCACGAAATTAGCAAATTGGAACTGAAAATCAATAGAAAATATTTTGAAAATAAGTTAAAAATCAAAAACTCAATTTTCTAAATCAAAGTAAAATATTTGTGCCTATAAAACAGATCATTACATATACAGAGTTTCAAGTTTCATGGAATCAAGACTGTAAGAACAAAGTCGGAGTAAATTTCGAATAGTCGTCTCTGAAGTCTATTCCTTAATGGGTAACCCTGTATATACCTAAACATAGACTTGACAGGGTTTGAAAGTATGAAGTAATATATTAAATATTTTACGTTGAGATTAGTCTAATCCTTACATCACGCCGCGGGTATCTGGATGGTTGTTACAAACATAAAACTTTATATACAATATATATGCAGTTTTGGGGATATATGCGTCGGGATTAATATCAGTCCTAACCCTCCAGGGATATCTATATAACCCCCATCCAGGGGCGTACACAGGAAATTTTCCAGGGGGGGGGTACTTTAACTTTTTATCCTTCAGGGAGGGGGCTAAATATCCTCTGAAAACCCAGGACTTCACTTATCCTGGGGTGAGGGCTCAGCCCCCGGAGCCCCCCCCCCCCCTGTGTACGACCCTGCCCTCATCTTGTGTTTGTAGATAGTATAATATCCAACAAGATATCGATCTTATTGATAAAACTAAAAATATTGGAATTTTCTCTCAAATTATTGGAAATGTTATAATTTTTAGAAAAATCTATTTAAATCAATTTTATATATTTCCAAAAAACGTAATTATCGAAAGTTGTATGCACAATTTAAACTAAAGTTTGTTTGTTTTTAGTTTACTTTCCTCGCTATTCTGGAAAATTAAAAAAGACTAGAGGAATTACGAGGTTACAAAGTAGAAACAATAACTCTGCAAAATTGAACTCCTTCCTTAGGTTGAGATTAAAGAGTAAACTACAATTTTATATTCTATGCAATGTATATTGTATAACAAGTTACAAAATATGGTTGTTAACACTTTTCAATCCACAAGGGTTCATTACATGGCCATAGCTTAGGTTGAGATTAAAGAGTAGACTACAATTTTATATTCTATACAATGTATATTGTATAACAAGTTACAAAATATGGTTGTTAACACTTTTCAATCCACAAGTGTTCATTACATTTTATATTTTATATTCTATACAATGTATATTGTATAACTAACTTACAAAATATGGTTGTTAACACTTTTCAATCCACAAGTGTGCATTACATGGCCATAGCTTTCAATATATTCTATACAATGTATATTGTATAGCTAACTTACAAAATATGGTTGTTAACACTTTTCAATCCACAAGGGTTCATTACATGGCCATAGCTTTCAATAAGTCTCTTATAAAAAAGACTCTGTAATCATTCAACGCTTCCCCTCCCCCTTTTAACTCTTTCTAATCTACGTTATAATTATTGTTAATTTTCTTGCGCATTTTTCTCTCCCCAGTTTTATTGTTTTAATTTCACTCCCCCTGAAGAATATCTAGGTTTGGCCGCACACAGGACTAATTTCTTTTTTTAATCGGCCATTTAAATTCTACTCAGGCTCTAATTAGGATAATATTTAACCTATCCTAGTGATACAATCTCACTCATTGGATCAACAAAACCTCGTCCTACAGCTAAAAAGTAAAGGCTCAAGGTAGAAAAAGCCCTAATATTTTGTTAAGTAAACATCCAAAACCATTTTACGTTTTGTCAGAAATTTTGAACATAATTTTAGAGATATCTAATAAATTTGTATATCTCACATTATGTTAATTATTTTTCTTTAATTGTTCGTAATTTCCAACAAAGTTTTAGTAATTTCGAATTGGTTTCGATAAATTCAATATAGCGAACATAAAAGTAAAATTTATTCTAACCCGCGGTGTGCTTTTTAAACATCAATAAATAAATTTTGAGAAATTCTTTTAATTTTTTAGGAAATGGAAAGTTTAAAAGCCAGCCCGGATATTTCTTTCTACTTTACCTTGTTAAAGGTTGAGATTCATTTACACAATTACATCTCTGGATTCTTGAATTAATTCCAGAATTTCACCTTTTTTTCACAGATTTTTTTTCACTTATCATTAATCTGAGTAATGGTTTTATAATATCATTGTTATCTAAGGATGAATCTACAGGTTAATATACAACCCGGAGCCGGGTTCAATATTCCCCAGGGGGCTCCCGGAGAGTAACTCTAGTTCCGGAGTCTAGGAGTTCAGAGTGAGAACTGCACCATTACTACCCAAACAAACCGGTTCTTCCGGAGCCAACCGGAGACTTCAGACATCTCCGCCCCCACCCCTCTCCTCTCATACGCTCCACCCCCACCCTTTGCCATGGATTCCCCCATCCCCTGACAAAATATAACTGCTGTAAAAACAAAAATAAATTGAGAAATTATAGAAAAGGGAAAAATGAATGTAATGTAAGAAAAGAAGGATTAAGAAGAAGGGGGAGGAGGGGGGGGGGGGTTAAAGGGGTCGTGAAGGGAGGGGAGGTTGTATGATGTATTGGAGAGAAGAGAAAAATTAAGTATGAAAGAGAGAAAAATCTGTATGAGTAAAAATGAGTCATGAATAGAACAGAGAAGAATAAAAATTGATTCCGTAAATTTTGGAGTTAAGAGTAAATAGAAAGAGAAAGAATTGATTAAAAAAAAGGCGATGTAAAGTTTATAGGAACTTTATAAATATGCATAAAGGGTAGGGAAGACAGTATCTAAAGGTTACAGATAAGAAGGATTGCGGGCTCTCTTTTTCTCTCATCAAGGCATTACCCTTGTTGGTCTTTAGTATCCTTGAAAGTCCCTCTCCTGCCCTCCTCCCAACTCCCTACCCTTCCACCCCTGAACCCTGAGGGTTTCTTTATTTCATCTTTGATGTTGGTACTTTCCCAAAGGGATTTTCCCAAGTGACAACTTCCCAAGGGTATTTTCCTAAGCGGCAACTTCCCAAATGTGCAATTTCCCAAGCAGCAACTTCCCAAGTCAATCCTAGCCGCAGCGCTCGGAACCCATAGCAGCCTGCGGTTCCTCAGAGGGCCTAAGCTAACCTTTGGGAAGTTGCCGCTTGGGAAATTGCACATTTTGGAAGTTGCTACTTGGGAAATTTTCACTTGGGAAGTCTCCCATGGGAAAATGCCTTTGGGAAAGTACCTGTCACCGATTTTATATTAACGGCTACAAAAAAAAATAAAGCCAGTTGACAGGTAAAGACAAGAGCCAATGGCTTGGCTCGTTTTCAACAGTTGATATATAATTTTAACAACGATTTTCTTCTACATTTGTATTCNCCCCACCACCACCCATATATGTTAGACGCAATTTCTGATACCCTTCAGCTGATTAACTAAAGAGTTTTTAAATTGATATGGGACAATTCAAATGAATTGAGCAACCCAAACTTGCCTGCATTTTAAATATCCAAGTTTTACACTTTCAACTTGCAAAGATATAGGGATTAACAGATTTGAGTTTGTGACAAAGAATTAATTGATTTATGCTAGCAGTTTCTTAAAATTGGGATTCACTTAAATTAGCGCTTAAAATCCATTAAAATCCCTTTCTGACACTAGTGATGGTGATGGACCAAACCTCTGTAGAGTAAAAAAAAGTAGATGTTAGTTCCACATTTATGAAAATATATTTCGGTCTATGGTTGACCCTCGTCAGTTCTAACGATATAATAACCATCAAAATCGATAAAAAAAATTAAATTTTTGTTGTTGTTAAATATCACAAGAAAATAAACAAATAAAAAAGATTATTCAAAATAAAAATTTGGGCTGTCAAATGGACATAAGGGAAACGAACTCAGATAATGAGATGGAAAAAAGATAATTTGTTTAGGTGTATGTGTATAGACTATGTGTATAAATATAAGAAAAGTTTATTTAGGAAGGAAGAGGAGGGTAGTTCCAACAACTGGCGCACATGATTCTAACCAACTAGAGCAAGTTTCCCCGGCTTTATTGACGAATTAAATATTTTTTGCTGGGACACCTGACAAGGCTGCTCAGAGCATATTCATTATTCAAACTTAATAAGATTAGGTGGAGTTAAGTCTGGTTCAATCACACATTGATCCTTTTCCTCTTTAGATGAAGCTCATACTAACCTTTCTCCGTATACCTAGTATACCTTGCTCCGTATACTTGGTATTTACCTTGCTCCGTATACCTAGTATACCTTGCTCCGTATACTTGGTATTTACCTTGCTCCGTATACCGCGTCCGTATGTGATTTAGTATTCCTAATCAAGATAGTTCTTTACAGATACTTCTGAAGTATCCAATATGCTTTTAACAATATTTTCTTACAAGAATCCTTTTCAGTATCCATGGTATTCCCAATCAAAGATGTTGTTACGAGAAACCATAATAGTATCCAGTATCAAGATAGTTATTAGGAGAATCCTTTTCAGTATCCAGTATTCCCAATCAAAGATGTTGTTACGAGAAACCATACTAGTATCCAGTATCTAATTCTATAGATAAAATCTATATTATTAGTATTCGGACACTAAATAAACCTGACTCTATAGACTATATTACAATAATAATCACATTAACTTCTATAGTGCTAAATATAGCTAACCACTAACCAGTTAATACACGGTATAAACCAATAAACTTTTCTTTTTAAGAAAAATTCATGTAGAGGTTCAACCACAAAGGATGAGACTTTAATGACGACCTTCATCAGTTGAAGTATAAATACTGGACTAAATCGGTATTGTCCTCTCAATTCTGTTCCTATTAAACTACACAAAGTACAAAGTATCGGAACAAGTAGTGAACTTTGAATAAATTTATTTGAACACTCTGTAGTACACTGGATACCTACTTAATTTGTAGATAGGATAGATAGATAGTATCTACCAATAATATCAATATCTGATAGGATCTTGCTACATGATATTCACACATGTAAACCCTGTAGTAAGAAACTCAAGGATAAAGGTGTCGGTATCAAACACAATAATTAAACAATTCAGTGTTTTTGTACAAATTGTTCATGCATGGGATGGACAAGAGGGAGTGGGGCACATGCGCATCATCCCTTTTCCTCCGACCAAGGAAATTAAATTTCTTGTTTGACCTTACAATTCATTTCTTTTTTTAATATACTATAAGGCTTTACATCCTCTACTTTAACTTTTAATTGTTGATCTATCTCTGAGCATCTTCTCTTTGTACAATATAAAACAATAACAAAAAAAAGTTCGCGGATTTTTAAATATTTCTTCGCGCATTTTTTAAATTTCACAAAAATCAAAAGCTTTTGGATACAACCTTTTGTAATTCTGGGCATCCATAAACCGTCCCTGGGGTCATGCGAGGTCCCCATGATGTTCATTGGTTTTGACGTTTATTGCACACAAACAGACAAACAGACAGACAAGCAAAGTATATATTTAGATTGCGCATATTGGTTCGATCCTATAAGTGTAAAACTATGTGTAAGTAAAGTTTGAATAGAGTGTGTGAGAAGTTTGGGTATAATGTGTGTAGAGTGTGTGTGTGTGTAGACTGTGTCTAGACTCTAGAGTATAGGTGGTGTTTTAGTCAAATGTGAGTAGTGTTAGTAATGTTTTTTGAGTGTAAGTAGGTGATTATTAGAATGTAAGTAGGTTATTATTAGAATGTAATTAGGTTATTATTAGAATGTAATTAGGTTATTATTAGAATGTAATTAAGTTATCATTAGAATGTAATATGGTTATTAAGTTAGAGTTTTAGTAAATTGTGAGTAGAATGTGTGTAGAGTGTGAGTGGGGTGTTCGTAGAGTGTAAGAAGAGTATATGTGTGTGTAGATTGTAAGGAATGGTGTGTAGAGTGTGAGTAGAGTGTGAGTAAAAGTGTAAGTTAAGTGTGTGTAGATTGCAAGGAATGGTGTGTAGAGTGTGAGTAGAGTGTTAGTAAAGTGTAAGTAGAGTGTGTGTAGAGTGTAAGGAATGGTGTGTAGAGTGTGAGTAGAGTGTGTGTAGAGTGTGAGTAGAGTGTGTGTAGAGTGTAAAGAGCATACTGAAGGTTGAGTTTAGGGTTTTCTAGTGATGATTAAAGAGGTTCAAGTATAGAGTCGTGATCTACATCCTAGTAAAGGAGGTTCCAATATATGCATATATATTTAGCACTAGAAGAACAAGGGGGGGGGTGAGTATTAACGAGGAGAGGGAGGGGGGGGATATGGGGTAAGATTAGATTGTATAGGTTTTTTGAGTTCGAAAATTGAAAAGATAAGACAAAACATGATGGAGAAGAAAGTAAAATATTTTACAAAAATCAATCTTCAACATTAAATTGTCGGAATAAAAAAAATAAAAACTTTGATGGAGAAAAATGTCAGTAAACGTGAACATCCTTCCCCTCCCCACTTGATAATTTGTGTGCCCCCCCTCCTTATACATAACCATGTATGTTCATTATGTCCATGTATGGTACTGATGCTGGCTCTATGTAAATCTTAATGGAATTTTAATACTTGATTTCACCTAACATGAATCCTATCAATCATACCAAATAGACAGGAAGACGGATAGACTTATAGACAGGTAGACTTGGAGACAGGTAGACTAGTAGACAGGTAGACTAGCATACAGGTAGACTAGGAGACAGGTAGACTAAAATACTAGTAGTCAATAAGACTAGAAGATAGATAGATGGCAATTAGACAGGACAGGTAGACAAATAGACAGGTAGACAAATAGACAGGTAGACAAATAGACAGGTAGACAAATAGACAGGTAGACAAATAGACAGGTAGACAAATAGACAGGTAGACAAATCATAGACAGGTAGACAAATAGACAGGTAGACAAATAGACAGGTAGACAAATAGACAGGTAGACAAATCATAGACAGATAGACAAATAGACAGTTAAACAAATAGACAGGTAGACAAATATATTGGTAGGCAAATAGACAGGTTGACAAATAGACAGATAGACAAATAGACAGGTTGACAAATAGACAGGTAGGCAAATCATAGACAGATAGACAAAAAGAAAGGTAATTTTATTCACAAGCTTATTAACCTTGAAATATTATTATTATTTTTAGTAAAAACAAGTTGATGATGGTTCATGATAATAATAGATAGGGTTTGCAGGAACCTTACTCAAGGCCGGTTGATTGATTGATTAATTGATGAGTTGTCAATTCTGCAAGTTTACAACCAGGCAAACTAGGCCAAAGTCAACCAGGCCTAAAGTGCTTGAGTGAAATAATATTTGTCTTGAAAATGAAAATTATTTTTAGAAACACGCAAGGTTGAATCCGTTTGAAAACTGTAAAAGTTTTGGATTACGTGCACAAAAAGGTAACTTAAAGGTACAGTAGAACAAACCTCAAGCAACCCTGAAAAGAATAGAATATTCGATTCACAACGGTACTCTGGAAACCTCTATCTGAATAAATGGTTTAGAATCTTGTTCGTTTTATTCAAATCGAATTGATTAAAAATTACTAATTCAATTGAAATAATTACTTTTTGAATTGATTTGATAACTAGCTCAATCATAATGATTAATTTTTGAATTGATTTGATAACTAGCTCAATCATAATGATTAATTTTTGAATTAGAATACTATTCGATTCTTATATAAAATAAATGTGTACAATCTTACTCAAAATGAATCGATTTCTTATCCAAAATAAATGGCTTTTTATTCAATTTGCATTGACTAATTTTTAAATTAAGTTGATTACTATTCGAATTGAATTAATTACTATGAAGAATATATTGATATATACCCCATACAAGTGTTCCTGCAGGTAGATGTAAACCTACCAAAAAATTAATTAGAAAATAAAATAATTCCCAAGTTTTTGTGCTCAGCCCAATAAACCGATTCCGGCAGTATATAGTTATTACGCAACCTTGAGCATGTTCTTGAAAACAAACTTTGCGTCATCAGACAACTTTACAAGTATGCGTAACTGTCATTATATGTTTATTGTCAACAATTATTAAATAGTTTGAAAATACTTTTATAACAATGTAAAGGGTTATTTATCCAATCAAGATTTACTAAATTACTACAAAGAAACTAATCAGTTACACTTGCCACAAATTTAACTTTTGTAATCCTTATATCTTAGAAACCTGATTTTAAAGACAATTGATATTTCCTATAATGAACTCTATTAGATCAAATAGTCAGCTTGTAAAGATACAGGGATTCGAAAATTAGAGGTTGTGCAGGCTGGAATTCACTTCATTTCGATCGTTAAGATTTATTATAATTTTCAACTAAAAATACAAAAATATTTGAATATAACAGGAGGAGCCATTTTCTTTTGTGATATTCCAAATAATGATCTAGTTTTAACGATATGTAATTATCATATTACCATTCTGTAAAACGTATAGTGAGTATGGTAATGCAAACCAAACTCACTAAACTTTCTGTCATTCTTAAACTAAATCTAGTTTGTGATTGCCTGTGCTGTGTATGTAAATTATGAATATGACCTTTTAACCCCTTTTTTAGTGGTGAAGATTCACGCCTGGAGCACAGCTGCCGCAATAAATTACAGTCGACGAAGAACACGCGTCGTCTTTATGCACTCTTACTTTCATCTAACAACCTAATAACTCTTTTATCATTCCCAAACCTTTTCATTAGTATATTCTTATCTTTCATCATTCCATTTTATTCTTTAAAACCTCATGGTAAAGTAAGGAGTTTAAATATGGAATGCACTACGCTGTAGTGTTGTCACGTTGTTCCAGATTAAATATCTCTTTTGGAGCTGCAATTTGAGCATCGTTATTATCAATTTTTCTAACATTCAAGATTTTTGTGGCTTTCATGAGACTTCTGATAAGTTTAACATATTCAAATGTTCTCAAAAATTTTGCTTTTTTAACACTATAAAAAATCTTTACTCTAAACTAAATTTCAAATATATCGTTACCCAACCCTGGATTTTATTCGTTTAGGCATATATATAGCAGAGTCAACATTTTGCGTAGAAAACTGAAAATAATAAAAATTTTGAATTACGTAAGAAGGATCTCCAAAGCCCAAAATCCTAGAATATGTAAAATACGGAAATATAACGATGTCCAACTCTATTGTCATTGTACAGTTACACACCAGCAGTTCACTTAAACTTTCCATTTCTTCTTGTAAATTATTTACTGGATTTCATTATAACATTCTGCACTCAGAAATTATCATAATCATCGCGGGCTTAATATGCATATATTAACTTTTACTCTAGGATTGTATTGTATCCTGGAGTTTACTCTAGGATTGTATGGTATCCTGGAGTTTACTCATGATTGTATTGTGACCTGGAGTTTATTCTAGGATTACATAGTATCCTGGAGTTTACATTAGGATTGCATAGTATCCTGGAGTTTACTCTAGGATTGTATAGTATCCTGGAGTTTACTCATGATTGTATTGTGACCTGGAGTTTACTCTAGGATTACATAGTATCCTGGAGTTTACATTAGGATTGCATAGTATCCTGGAGTTTACTCTAGGATTGTATAGTATCCTGGAGTTTACTTTATGATTGTATTGTGACCTGGAGTTTACTCTAGGATTGTACAGTATCCTGGAGTTTACTTTATGATTGTATAGTATCCTGGAGTTTACTCTAGTATTGTATAGCATCCTGGAGTTTACTCTATGATTATACAGTATTCTGGAGTTTACTCTATGATTGTACAGTATCCTGGAGTTTACTATAGGATTGTATTGTGACCTGGAGTTTACTCTAGTATTGTATATTATCCTGGAGTTTACTCTAGAATTGTAGTGTCACCTGGAGTTCACTCTAGTATTGTATAGCATCCTGAAGTTTACTCTATGATTTTATAGTATCCTGGAGTTTACTCTAGGATTGCATAGTATCCTGGAGTTTACTCTAGTATTGTATATTATCCTGGAGTTTACTCTACGATTGTATAGTATCCTGAAGTTTTCTCTAGGATTGCATAGTATCCTTGAGTTTACTCTAGGATTGTATAGTATCCTGAAGTTCACTCTAGTATTGTATATTATCCTAGAGCTTACTCTAGTATTGCATAGCATCCTGAAGTTTACTCTATGATTGTATAGTATCCTTGAGTTTACTCTAGTATTGTATAGTATCCTGGAGTTTACTCTAGGATTTCGTAGTATCCTTGAGTTTACTCTAGGATTGTATAGTATCCTGGAGTTTACTCTAGGGTTGCATAGTATCCTTGAGTTTACTCTAGGATTGTATAGTATCCTGGAGTTTACTCTAGGATTGTATAGTATCCTGGAGTTTACTCTGGGATTGTATACTACCCTTAAGTTTACTCTAGGATTGTATAGTTTCCTGAAGTTTACTCTAAGATTGTATAGTATCCTCTAGTATTGTATAGTATCCTGGAGTTTACTCTAGTATTGTATAGTATCCATGAGTTTACCCTAGGATTGTATAGTATTCTTGAGTTCACTCTAGGATTGCATAGTATCCTTGAGTTTACTCTAGGATTGTATAGTATCCTTGAGTTTACTCTAGTATTGTATAGTATCCTTGAGTTTACTCTAAGATTGTACAGTATCCTGGAGTTTACTTTAGGATTGTATAGTATCCTTGAGTTTACTCCAGTATTGTACAGTATCCTGGAGTTTACTCTAGGATTGTATAGTATCTTGAGTTTACTCTAGTATTGTATAGTATCCATGAGTTTACTCTAGGATTGTATAGTATCCTTGAGTTTACTCTAGGATTGGATAGTATCCTTGAGTTTACTCTAGGATTGTATAGTTTCCTGAAGTTTACTCTATGATTGTATAGTATCTTGGAGTTTACTATAGTATTGTATAGTATCCTGGAGTTTACTCTAGTATTGTATAGTATCCATGAGTTTACTCTAGGATTGTATAGTATCCTTGAGTTTACTCTAGTATTGTATAGTATCCTGGAGTTTACTCTAGGATTGTATAGTATCCTGGAGTTTACTCTGGGAATGTATAGTATCCTTGAGTTTACTCTAGGATTGTATAGTATCCTGAAGTCTACTCTATGATTGTATAGTATCCTGAAGTTTACTCTAGTATTGTATAGTATCCTGGAGTTCACTCTGGGATTGCAAAATATCCCATTGTGCATGCTAGGATTGTATAGTATCCTTGAGTTTACTCTAGGATTGCATAGTATCCTGGAGTTTACTTTCGGAGTGTTTAGTATCCTAGAGTTTACTCTAGAATTTCATAGTATCCTGGAGTTTACTCTAGAATTGTATAGTATCCTGGAGTTTACTCTAGGATTGTATAGTATCCTGGAGTTTACTTTAGGATTGTATAGTATCCTGGAGTTTACTCTAGGATTGTATAGTATCCTGGAGTTTACTCTAGGATCTTATAGTATCCTAGAGTTTACTCTAGGATTGTATAGTAGGTAGAATACAGAAGGTTATACCTGGATTGGTACTGACTTAAAAAAACTATTGGAGTAAGGCATTTTTTCAGTATCCTGGAGTTTACTCTAGGATTGTATAGTATCCAGGAGTCTATTCAAGGATTGTATAGTATTCTGGAGTTTACCTAATCTCCTAATCTATGAGAGGTTTCGTGGTAAAAGACCTAGGATTTATTCCACAAACAATTGAAAACAATTCAGAGGTAGACATTTTTGTCTAAGATAGCGCTAATCTTTAAAGGCAAAACTCTTTATTAGTAACGGAAACTGTTGGTGCAAAGGGATTAAGGCTTTGATGCGTGAAAAATAGCTGAATATTATTTTCATACCAATAACAAACCGCGAACGTTAAAGGGTTTGATTGCAAATTATGAAATATTATGAAATTCATATGAATTATAATTTTTGTAGATTTTGTTGTAATAAACTAGATTATAAATAAATGAGTTCTAATTTTATTCATAATTCCTTAACACTGTCGTAGGAACCCTGTTTCTCACACAACTACTTGAATTGCAAGCAGGGTTGCTATCGTCTTCTTTACAGAAACATCAGATGGAAATAAAAGTATTAAACCAATTAATTCATGATTTACTCATGAGTCATGATTTACTCATGATTTTTCAAACAACCAGTTAACATTTTTATTTAAAACTTTCATTTAGTCAATTTATACGGTTTAACGGCCTCAAAAAAAAGAATGCTGGAGGCTAATAAACCTCTAAGTTCTGGTACCGTGACGAGGTTACGTGATTTGACGTTTAGTTGCATGTAGGACATGGATTATATTTAGTCAGGAATGCTATATAGTGCAGTTTAACAAGAAAAAAATAACTGCAATCATGGTCATTCTCTCTCCCAACCTTCTCGATTTTATCCCCCTGCCCCCCCCCCCCCCCCCNTATCTATCTATCTATCTATCTATCTATCTATCTATCTATCTATCTATCTATCTATCTATCTATCTATCTATCTATCTATCTATCTATCTATCTATCTATCTATCTATCTATCTATTATCTATTCTTCTATTTATCTACCAGACATCTATATTCTATATAGAATAGTAATTATCCACCTCCAATCTATCTATCTATCTATCTATCTATCTATCTATCTATCTATCCCTATCCTAATATATATGAATGGAACAAGGAGACTACAATTAATTCCTTCAATGATTTACAAGAAATAAATTCTATTGATTTAATCCGACACATTTCATTTATATACAAGGATTCAATATAGACACCTTATCCGGACCATGCACCTTATCTGCAACCTAAACCTGAACCCTATCCATAAACTAATCCTGAACCCTATCCATAAACTAAAGCTGAACCCTATCTAGAACCTAAACCTGAATCCTATATGCAGCCTAAGTCTGAAAACTATCTGTATTCTAAACCTGAACCCTATCTGCATTCTGAACCTGAACCCTGTCTAGAACCTGAACCTGAACCCTATCTAGAACCTTAACCTGAACCCTGCCTAGGACCTAAACCTGAACCCTATCTATAATCTCAGTCTAAACCCTATCAACCTTAACCTGAACCCTATCTACAATCTGAACCTGAACCCCGTCTAGAACCTTAACCTGAACCCCGTCTAGGACCTAAACCTGAACCCTATCTATAATCTTAATCTAAACCCTATCAACCTTAACCTGAACCCCGTCTAGAACCTTAACCTGAACCCTGTCTAGGACCTAAACCTTAACCCTATCTAGAACCGTAACTTGAACCATATCTAGAACCTAAACCTTAACCTTTTTAACCTAAACCTTAACCCTATCTAGAACATTAACCTGAACCCTGTCTAGGACCTAAACCTGAACCCTATCTAGAACCTTAACCTGAGACCTATCTATAATCTTAATCTAAACCCTATCAACCTGAACCTGAACCCTGTCTAGAACCTTTACCTGAACCCCGTCTGGTCAAGAACCTGAACCTGAACACCTATCTAGAACCTAAACCTTAACCTTTTTAACCTGAACCTAAACCCTATCTAGAACATTAACCTGAACCCTATCTAGAACCTAAACCTGAACCCTATCTAGAACCTAAACCTGAACCCTATCTAGAAACGTAACCTGAATGTAATCTACAACCTAAACCTAAACCCTATCTACAACCTAGCTAAACCTAAACCCAATCTAAAACCTAGACCTAATTTCTATCTAGAACCTAAGCCTGAATGCTATCTATAAACTAAACCCTATCTGAATTCTTTACAGAATCTAAAGGAACTGATCTCACGCCTCAAACTCTGACATTCTTATCCTTTTATTCTGAAACCTGATGTCGTAAAACTTTGATATTACAATCTATAAATTCTGCCAGATCATATTGTTAAAGTTGAAATATCAAAAGTTAACACCAACTGGCTTTAAAGAGTTTAAGATGAGTGTATTTTATTCGCAATTCTACACTTGGACTGTATTTGCAACCTAAGCTTGAAGCCTTTCTTTTACTTAAACCTGAAACTGGTTGGAAGTTTGGACCCGAATGTTCAATTGACCCTTAGCAGTGAACAATACAAAGAAGACGACGCGACGGTATCAGCAAAATTTGGAACGTGTCGCAACACTTTTTTTTGCAATGGGCCGTACCGTTACAATTTCAAATGAAACGGAATTTAAAGTGATGATATGTAGATTAAAACCTGAACTCTTGTGAAATTGGATTATTGGTAACAAATTCTCCACTAAATTCTGATCAAACCCGAAGCCAAACTTAGATAAGAATGTCTGTATGAACTCAGCTTAGAAGACTTATCTAATGCATGTCTATCTTACATCTTTTTAAAGCAAGAAACCGTCCTAAGCTCCTAATCCTGGCCCTGATTCGAACTGTCTGATTTCTCTCTGGTCTTCCTCATACCTGGAGAAGATGAGCCGAACCTGGCATTCTTAACAGATTTAGTTCTCTCGCTTTTTCTAGAAGACATGTCAATATTTCCACCTATCTCTTTATCTATCTATCTATATATCTATCTAGCTATCTACACATCTATCTTGTCTCAAATTCTTGTTATGGCTAGTTAAAGTACAGAGTATGTTTGTCTCGTATATATATGTTATAAATTATGCTATTTATCATATATATATATACATAGATACATTAGGGGGTTTGTATATTAGGGTGTTTGTATCCAATAAAGTCAAAACGTCTGAATCAATCAGACCCAATTTTTGTCTGTGGCTCACATGACCGTAGGGTGGTTTATGGCCGGTTGAAAAGTAAGTAAAGAGATTTTTTTGTCCCCAGGACATGATCGGGTTGTTACGATCAAATCTCGGAATTTTTTCTATTGCGAAAGTTTGGTGTGTCTGGGTTTTTATATTGATCTACCAGGGGTTGTAATCTGGCAGCACATTCATCCTGTTGTACAAGCTGTACATACATAGAAGAAATTGAACCAAATATTTCGGCCCCCTTCCTGTATTAGTAGAACCCTGGAGAAGGATGAATATACAGAAACCTGATTACGAAAATAAACATGTACTGTATGCACTGTACACTGTACTGCAGTATGCTCTGAGCCAGATTTAGGTCTCAGTTGACGAAAGTCTGCTGCTTGGTAAATCAGAATTAATATTCAGGTATATAATACACTAATTAAAGCCCATTTCACATAAATCGATATTACAAGATTACATTTTCTACTCTTGATATTTTCTATAGTTTCAGGGTTTACTATAAAGTACATGGCCAATCGTTGTTAATATTATTCTATTATTTAGAATCTCCGGTAGAGGCTGAGTGGGCGTTTCCTCTCTCCCCCTCCCCCCCCCTTCATACTTCATCTCTCTGCGTCCTGAGAGGTTGATGTATAGGAGCAATGACGACCTCGCCAACCCTCTTGGAAAGGTCAAAGTTGTTTTTATGTTATTTTACACTGAAATAAATTATTGTACAAATTTATTGCACAGCTGTATTTTCTCTACCAGTGAATGCACTGAATTATTCTGATTTATTAAAGAGGTTTTTTACGTATAGAAATGATTATCCTCTATAAACTAAATCTAGTCTGTACGACACATCCATCCACGCTTCATTCATTCTGAGAAGAGGGTTGACAAGATTCCAGCTGCCTAAGATTCTTCTTAGGCCTGAGAATATAGAGTGCAGGAATCCTTCTGATATACTGGAATGAGGCCCGGGTGCCGTACTGATAGGAAATATCACACTCATTGCTCCCTAACATCTGTAAGCCCGGATTGGATACCCCCAGGTACCTATAGCTGGCAACCATAGACTCTCCCTGCTTGTCCACCATTCCTCTCTTCATCGTCATTCACTTGGATCAATCCCACTTGAAGCTTCTTTCTTGTTGAGCAGAAAGCAAGCACCCTTTCGCTGCGAGAGTTGTTGACAGCCGCCCCTCAGATGTTTTTGAAACCACAGGTTTGTGTGGAGTACGGGAATCGAACCCGTGAACACCAGTCTGGACACCAATCCAGTTACTGGCTGTGGACAAGTGTGCTTAACTTCAGTCATCTAACGAGAACTGGTGTCACACACTCTCCACCCCACCCCGGTTGAAAATTAACAGTTTTTAATTTAGAAAATCCACAATTAAAAATAAAAATTTGCGAAATTTCAAGTTGTTAGTTTTTTAATAATATACTTACAAAAATAGTTACAATAAAAACATCTAGTTCTCCTTTGTATCCAGGATATTCCAGTGGGTAGTTTAGACGGGCTGATACGAGAACAATTGGTCCAGTTCTAGAAGCTACAGGATATGAATCTCTTGATTAGATCTACAGACGAGAATGGTGAACCCGTGTGTTTGTCTCTCCTAAACCAGTTGGAGAGTAAAGAGCATCCTGTGATATCTTCAGTGATGATGAGGACTCCGAGGATGGATATATCTTCTTGTGTAATGAAGTGGAAGGAGGCCAGTGTCCTCCTTAGTTCCCTAGTAGGCATGATATATCCATCTGTTAGGTGTCTGTTAGATGTCTGTTGTGAAAGCCACCTGCAGCCTTCCTATACAAAGGGGAGATTAAGCTTGCGTCTGTATTCTAGAAAGTGTAGAATGCCGCAAATAATTCCGAGTTTATAGAACTTCAATCTTTCTTGTTAATAATAGTGAAAACCATAGATTTTTTTCCGCGTGGTTCAATGGGAAAAATGATATGCAAAGGTAAATATTTTGCTATTTATTTTATATCGCGAAGGTTAGCCACTACGGAGGCAGAAGAGATTTAAGTTTTACCTAAATAAAGTTTGACATCATTCTCATTAGTTTGAAGATTCCAACATGTTGTAATCATTGCAATACTTTAGTCTATCCATATTGTATGCCCTAACGTGGCCAGATATTTAAAAATTGTTTTGTCTCCGAGAATTGAAAACTATAAAACACATAACAATCGAAGGACGAGGATTCCGAGATGGCTTGGACGAGAAAATGAGGAGAATGTGGCTCGGACGCGCAATTGTTGGGGTTGGCCTTCCTCGCCTCATCTATCTATCTGTCTGTCTATCTAAGTTATGTTTATGTATCTGATTTAATCCAAATCAGTTACATACTTACATGAACTACATAGACAATATATATATATATATAAACTACATCTACAGCTAAATACTGAGAGAGAATAACTGAAATAATTCCTCATCTCAAAATCCTTATATCTTTGCCACCTGATGTTGCACTCGTGGTGATATTTCAAACAAGGAATTTGGTATAGAGAAGATTGTCAATGTTTAAAATATGCAATGTTTACACTATCAGGTTGCAAAGATGTAAAGATTATAGAACATTGAAGTTTGTGGCAAATGATTAGTTCCTCTCTGTATAGTTTGTCCATTTGTTAGAAAGTATAACTGTTTAAAAATAAAGGTCTAGAAAAACTTTTCTCTAAACTTTTTTTGTTAAACACCAAATCATTCTGATCTCTTACTTAAAATTTAGAGGGCGTTTTTTTTTTCAAAATCAAGATTTAAAAGAATCTATGTGCGCTCAGTTTTGTTTGGCAAAATATAAGAATTTGACGTTTGATGAATTCTTTCGATGTATGTATGCCCTTGTGCATACATGAAAACGGTTCAAACATTGTATATGTCCTTGTGTTCATAAAGCAGTTTAGAAAGTTATATGATCTTATGTTCATGAAAACAGTTCAGAAAGTGTATATGCTTTTATGTTCAAGAAACAGTTCAGAAAATGTATAAGATTTTGTGTTCATTAAAACAGTTCAGAAAGTGTATATGTTCTTGTGTTCAACAAACAGTTCAGAAAGTGTATATGTTCTTGTGTTCAACAAACAGTTCAGAAAATGTATAAGATTTTGTGTTCATTAAAACAGTTTAGAAAGTGCATATGATCTTGTGTTCATGAAAACAGTTCAGAAAGTGTATAAGATCTTGTGTTCAAGAAACAGTTCAGACAGGGTATATGATCTTGTGTTCATGAAAACAGTTCAGAAAGTGTATAAGATCTTGTGTTCATAAACACAGTTTAGAAAGTGTATATGATCTTGTGTTCATAAACACAGTTTAGAAAGTGTATATGATTTTGTGTTCATTAAAACAGTTCGGAAAGTGTATATGACCTTGTGTTCATAAACACAGTTCATAAAGTGTATATGATCTTGTGTTCAAAAACACAGTTCAGAAAGTGTATAAGATCTTGTGTTCAAGAAATAGTTCAGACAGGGTACATGATCTTGTGTTCATGAAAACAGTTCAGAAAGTGTATAAGATCTTGTGTTCATGAATCTGCGAAAAAATTTTCTGTCGATAAAAATTGTAATTTATTTACCCGTAAAACATTGGAGCAGTTGGATCAATTTAAATGGAATGTGAAAGTAATTTCAAGTGGTATGTCTTTTTCAGAGGACTGTACCCCATTCACAACAGTATACTTTAAATATTAGTTTAAGTTTGAATTGTGAAAATATCCAGAGGCGTATTCAGGATTTAGTCCAGGGGGGGACTTAAAAATGTGCCCCCCCCCCCCTCCGATTGCTAAAACTAACTTAAATTAGGGGCTATTTTCTGAAAATTAAGTACCACAATGAATTATCTGAAAGAATTTTGACATTTTAATGCTTTAAAGTATAACAAATGTACATATATCACTGTGGCAAAAATGTTCTCCGATAATTAAAAAAAACGTACGAAATTTAAAGTTAAAAATATCATAAAACGAACATAATAATAACATCCACAAACATTAAACAACAAACAGAGGGCTGGGGGTTGGGTGCTTAGTCATTGCTCCGTCCAATAGCTATAGTGGAAAGGGGGGCTGCGCTAATTGGTCGCTTCTTAACAGGGGGGGGGGGGCTCAGCCCCCGTTGGGAGCAGAAACCCCCCTGAAAATCAAAGCTGAGCCCCCATAGCCCCCCTAAATAAACCTCTGAAAATAAAATATAAATATGATATATATATGTTAGAATATATATAATACCGCTGTGAATCGGGCAACACCCTGTTAAAAAGTACCTTTCCTTCACTTTGCATCGTAGGACTCATGTTTGTTAAATGTTTAGTTTCTCTGCAGCAGATCCTCTTTCCCTTTGCTATCTGTAGAATTTAGAAACTATGGAGATCAATTTTTTCCATCCACATATTCAGGGTGTCCAATATTACTTAGGAGCTCACTTTTTTGACAATTTCCTTCATTATATCCGCAGCATAAATCCGCAAATCATTTTTATCAGTTTTCTCATCATACATCCTTCATCTGACAAATATAGGGTTGCCTAAAACTATGTCTAATAATAAATAAATAAATAAATAAATTCTAAGATTATTAGTATTGTATTGATTAATAACGAAAATAATAAAAGTGTTAATAGCAATTACAATAATGATAATGAAATTATTGTTATTATTAATAATAATAATAAAAATAATAATTATAATGATTATGACAATGAAAATAATAATAATAAGGAATATTTTGGGACAGCTGTTATCCTGGAGCCTGGAGAACTGAGATGGAGAATTCCCTGGGATAGAATCTGATACGGAGTTCTTACTCCTTCTCAGGTTCAAGATATAAACTCCAGATACTAATTGGTCTGACACACTGGGGACCAAAGAAGAGGTTTCGTGTCTCTTTTTACTCACATTCCTGTAAAACTGTTATGCAAAACTGTTCTCAGAAAATCAAGACTGTTTTTAGAAGAGTCAGAACTAGTTTTGTGTTTAACAATGCTTAATTAAACGTTAAACTAAATATTCATTCTTAAATCTGAATTCAACCGTGTTTTGGTCTATAATCCAACAACCATAATACATTAAGGATGATGTAATATTATATTATCTTTGCATTACATCGATTTACAGAGTTGACTTAATTTACTTTTGAACTATAATCACATATGCCGAGAGCAAACATTACCAAAAATGTTTGATTAATTGGTCAATTTGGGGTCGAAAGTGACAGCTTACTTTGATAAGGACCAAATTGTTTATTCCATGGTAATTTAAATCCATGAAATCAGTACAAAAAGTAAACACGAAAAGGATCTGTTACTTTTAATCTTAAAAGTAACACACACATAGTACTTTTGCAGTTCTTAAAGTTAAAAAAAGTTGTGTACTTGAAATCATGAACGCAGTTCAGAATCTCTGCATGAATAAAGAGAAAATGTGTACTTGTGCACTGTATTAATCATAATATCATTGTGTTTATGAAAATAGTTCAGAAAGTGTATATATCCTTGCGTTTATGAAAATAGTTCAGAAAGTGTATATGTCCTTGTGTTTATGAAAACAGTTAATAAAGTGTATATGTCCTTGTGTTTATAAAAATAGTTCAGACAGTGCATATGTCCTTGTGTTTATGAAAACAGTTAATAAAGTGTATATGTCCTTGTGGTCAAGAAACAGTTCAGAAAGTGTATATGTCCTTGTGTTTATGAAAACAGTTCATAAAGTGTATATGTCCTTGTGTTTATGAAAACAGTTAATAAAGTGTATATGTCCTTGTGTTTATGAAAACAGTTAATAAAGTGTATATGTCCTTGTGTTTATGAAAACAGTTAATAAAGTGTATATGTCCTTGTGTTCATGAAAATGTTAATAAAGTGTATATGTCCTTGTGTTCATGAAAAAGTTAATAAAGTGTATATGTCCTTGTGTTCATGAAAATGTTAATAAAGTGTATATGTCCTTGTGTTCATGAAAATGTTAATAAAGTGTATATGTCCTTGTGTTCATGAAAATGTTAATAAAGTGTATATGTCCTTGTGTTCATGAAAATGTTAATAAAGTGTATATGTCCTTGTGTTCATGAAAATGTTAATAAAGTGTATATGTCCTTGTGTTCATGAAAATGTTAATAAAGTGTATATGTCCTTGTGTTCATGAAAATGTTAATAAAGTGTATATGTCCTTGTGTTCATGAAAATGTTAATAAAGTGTATATGTCCTTGTGTTCATGAAAATGTTAATAAAGTGTATATGTCCTTGTGTTCATGAAAATGTTAATAAAGTGTATATGTCCTTGTGTTCATGAAAATGTTAATAAAGTGTATATGTCCTTGTGTTCATGAAAATGTTAATAAAGTGTATATGTCCTTGTGTTCATGAAAATGTTAATAAAGTGTATATGTCCTTGTGTTCATGAAAATGTTAATAAAGTGTATATGTCCTTGTGTTCATGAAAATGTTAATAAAGTGTATATGTCCTTGTGTTCATGAAAATGTTAATAAAGTGTATATGTCCTTGTGTTTATGAAAATGTTAATAAAGTGTATGTGTCCGTGAAAGGGGCCGGTTCAAGAGTTCAGATAAAAACATAATTAGATAATGGAATTGAAATACTTGGAAATGCTTTTAACAAAATATGAGGCGGTCCTTGGATGAAATAGGAAAATTCAACGTATGACTAGACACAAAATTATAACTTTTAGGTTGAAGGAATTCTTTAGAGGAATTTTATTTAAAAAAGCCAATCTTAGAGTTGTGTGGGATGACAATAAGATGGTACGTGTTGATATTGAAATTTTGAGAAAATTTAACAATTAAAAACATGGGAATTTTGAGAATGTTAGGATCAATATAAAAAAGAAAATTACCCCCTTTAACAAGCTTTTTTAATCTTAATGGTTTTGTGTGACCGAAGTAATAAATTTTGCTAAAGTGTAGACAAAATTTCAGCGCTTCTTAGCTAATTTGTCATCATTTATTATATTTATTATATTCTATAAAAAGATTTTATACTTTTTGTTGTAACTTTGTATAACTTTACTTTATGTTATGCTCATAAACTCTTAAACCGAAACATTTAGAAAGATGTAACAAAAACAGTGAAAAATCTTACAACTTCTCCCTTAGTATCATAGATTGGGGGGCATATACCTTGGTTTAACCGTTTCGACGCAGAAGGTCGTCTTCTGCGAAGTTGGACGATTCTTAAAATTACATTAAACGCCGGCCAGTCACCCATATACCAAACTGAACCATTTAGAGGGTTGAAACAAATAGAAAATGTTACATTTGTTTCTAATGGATATTGGGTAACATAGAATAGGTGGCTTATCCCTCATTAGACCGTTAAGACATTTATAAAGGAGTTGATAAATCCAAAGTTGTGGCAAAGACTCATTTCCTTTTTTTCCTTCGAGTGAGAAAAATAAGTCTGAGATGTACACACAATTATTCAATGGGCAACCGCACAATGCGCGCTGGCAACGCCGGGTACTTTTGATAAAATACTTATATTAAAGTTGATGATATTTAAGAGTCTAGAATTAACATTACTTATTTGTTTGAGGCTGATGGTTAAATAAGCTTAATCTTCTTCATGATCGTGACATTGTTACAAAGATTATAATCCTAAACTGCATACAATGCACATTGCACACAATATACAGATATCTTGAATATACAGGGATACCCACAAAAGGATGAGACTTTAAAGGACGTGTTCTCGAAAAATGAAAGGGGGTATAGGCTTACGGCAAAAAATAAGCGTTCTTCGGTATGAGTCGTTTTTAACAATTTTCTCCTTATAGACACAACCGATAGAAGTAAGATTAGTAGCGATCAAAAGAGCTCATTTTTCGCCGTAAGCCTTTACCCCCTTTAATTTTTCGAGAACACTCCCTGTAATGACGACCAAAAACTCATGAAATATAACAATAAAGTGGTTTATTCTATTCTACAAAACCTAATATACTTATTTAACGGTATATGAAAATATTTGGTCAAGAAAGACACAAAAAACTGCCATGCAGGGAACCATATTTTCAAGAAAACACAGAGTGTGCGGTATATCTATTCAAATTTTTCCCGTTTAATGTTATAGATATATCTATTGGAACAATAGCGTTATTTTGCAAGGGCAGATGAGAGACAACTTTAAAATTTAAACTTTGAATTTTGAAATAATTTGCGGTATTTGTTTGTCAGCCTAATTGAAAAAGTATTAATCTTTAACAATAATCATAAAATTTTGTAAATCTAAGCAAAATTTTTTTAATCTCTGGTAAATTTAAAAGCACAAAAAAGTTATCGTTTCAAGAATGGAACTGAGTTCTTTCTAATTCCTAAACCCTTTTATACTTCAAACTTTGATTTTTTTGGATCAAATAAACTAAATGCTTGAAATTTCAAAGATTTATACCATCAGGTTGCAATAGATAAAAGGATTAGAAAATTCGAGTTTTTGGCAAAAACTCATATCCTTTGTTTATGTAAATACATTAATGTAAACATAACTGTTATTCTTACAGTTAAGAGTTTGTCTCATTATATTATGGCTTTTATCCTAATATAGTTTAAGCTTGATGCTAACGGTTGAATTCAAAATTTCACGAAAAAGACCTGAGATACAGAGATTGTAAAAAAATCAGTCTTTGAATATTATTTGCACAATGATTATAAGCAATATCTGCGCCTATGGTGCGTCAGGCAGGAAGCGTAAATGTTAGTTTAATCTGTCACGGGGGGGGGGGACAGTGGGATCCATTGTTTGTTTTTAATGTTTACTCAGACATGAAGGGAATGCTAGGAATGTGGTGGAGTTTCCTTAGGATCAGGATATCAGGGTTCAGAGAATATACAGGGTTCAGAGAGAGACTAGGTTTCATGTATTTAGATCAGGATATAGGGTTCAGAGAATATACAGGGTTCAGAGAGAGACTAGGTTTCATTTAGATCAGGATATCAGGGTTCAGAGAATATACAGGGTTCAAAGAGAGACTAGGTTTCATTTACATCAAGATATCAGGGTTCAGATAATATACAGGGTTCAGAGAGAGACTAGGTTTCATGCATTTAGATCAGGATATCAGGGGTCAGAGAATATACAGGGTTCAGAGAGAGACTAGGTTTCATTTAGATCAGGATATCAGGGGTCAGAGATTATACAGGGTTCAGAGAGAGACTAGGTTTCATTTAGATCAGGATATCAGGGGTCAGAGATTATACAGGGTTCAGAGAGAGAATAGGTGTCCTTTAGATCTGGATAACAGGGTTCTTTGAATATACAGGGTTCAGCTAGATAGAGACTGAGTTCAGGCTAATTAAGTTTACTTTAGATCAGATTGTTAGCGGTGTCGATTTGCAAAGTATAATAGATAAATGAAACAACTGAGAAAAGATACAAGTTTCGGTTAAAAAAATTAGCAAAAAAGATAAAATTCGTTTTCAAATTATCACAATTAGCTATTTAAAATAAGTATATTCTCTTCAAACAAACTATATTTATTTAAGTTCATAAATACATTTAATGTAATAATGCAAAATAAAATCAAGCATTTATATGATTTACCAGCTTTTTTATGGGACACTTTACTGTAAATTATGGTTTGTTGTGGCCGAGATGTTATTGATAAACCTCTGGATGTTGATAAATCTCAGGATGTTGATAAATCTCAGGATGTTGATAAACCTCTGGAAGTTGTTGATAAACCTAGGGATGTTGTTGATAAACCTTGGGATGTTGTTGATAAACCTTGGGATGTTGTTGATAAACCTTGGGATGTTCTTGATACACCTCAGGATGTTGTTGATACACCTCAGGATGTTGTTGATAAACCTCTGATTTTTGTTTATTAACTTCTGGGTGTTGTTGGTAAACCTTGGGATGTTGTTTGTAGTCATTGGAATGCTTTGGGTTGTTAACAGGATAATTTGTGTAATCATATTCAGAGTAGTCCATTGAAGGTTTGTAGTCTACTGAATAGTCCATTGGAGGATCATAGTCTGCATAGTCCATGGGAGGCTTGTAGTCCACTGGATACTCCATTTTAGGTTTATAGTCTACTGGATAGTCCATTGAAGGCTTGTGGTCTACCGGATAGTCAATTGGAGGTTTGTAGTCTACTGGATAGTCCATTGGAGGCTTGTAGTCTACTGGATAGTCCATTGGAGGTTTGTAGTCTACTGGATAGTCCATAGGAGGTTTGTAGTCTACTGGATAGTCCATTGGAGGTCTGTAATCTACGGAATAATCCATTGAAGGTTTGTTGTTCACTTCATAGTCCATTGGAGGTTTGTAGTCTACTGGATAGTTCATTTGAGGCTTGTAGTCTACTGGATAGTCCATTGAAAGTCTGTAGTCTACGGAATAGTCCATTGAAGGTTTGTAGTCGACTGGATAGTCCATTGGAGGTTTGTAGTCTACTGGATAGTTCATTGGAGGTTTATAGTCTACCGGATAATCCATTGGAGGTTTGTAGTCTACCGGATAGTCCATTGGAGGTTTGTAGTCTACTGGATAATCCATGTGAGGTTTGTAGTCTACTGGATAGTCCATTGGAGGCTTGTAGTCTACTGGATAGTCCATTGGAGGCTTGTAGTCTACCGGATAGTCCATTGGAGGTTTGTAGTCTTCTGGATAGTCCATTGGAGGCGTGTAGTCTACCGGATAGACCATTGGAGATTTGTAGTAAACTGAATAGTCCACTGGAGGCTTGTAGTCCACTGTCTGTGTAATATATGGAGCAGGAGTAGAAGATTGACCAGGATTATAGGATTGGAGTATATTACGGTACTCGAACTCTTTCTTAGTCCCATGAATAGGTCCCTTAGGTAGAGATTCTTTATGAACAGAGTACTTATTATAGGATTGGAGTATATTACGATACTCTAACTCTCTCTTAGTCCCATGAATAGGTCCGTTAGGTAGAGAATCTTTATGTAAAGAGTACTGATTATAAACCTGTTCATACGGACTGATAGATACAGAAGGTACATATCCGCCTCCATATTTGCCTTGATATCCGCCACTATATCTGCCTTGATATCCGCTCTTGTATCCGGCCTTATATCCATAGGTTGGTCTGAACACTTTAGGTTTAGTTGTGTAACCACTAATATTCGTACCAGACACATCACGTCTCTTCCGACTAGAATATAACCAAGAATCAATAATAATTAAATCCATAAAAACTAAATGTTGAGATACTTACTAGCCGCCTTTGTTGTATCCATAGCCTCCAGTGTTGTATCCTCACTTTCCATATCCAACAGATCCTCCATAGCCTTTACTGTATCCATATCCAGTAGCCCCTCCATGTCCATACCCTTTATTGTATCCATAACCACCAGTTCCCCCATATCCATATCCAACCCCAACATATCCATTATTGACCTGCCCATATCCATATCCTTTATTGACCTGTCCATAACCATATCCTACTGCAGATCCATATCCATCCCATACACTTGCCTAAACAGTAAACAGTTATTTTGGGATCTTACGAAATAGAAATAACAAAATAACAAAAAAAAATAAATAATGAATAATCTATTTAATAAATCTATAAATATATATATTTATAAATTAGCTATAGCTTGCCAAAGGCTGGACAAAATTGGCTGAATTTTTTGAGGTAACCCATAAGTAGATTTTTTAATTAGCTACAGCTGGCCAAACGGACGGACCAAATTGGCTGACATTTTTTGAGGAAACCAATGAGTACCCTGGGGGTAACATAAACTAAAAAATTCCAATTTTTTTCAAAATTAGATTTTTTGAAAATTCCACGGGCAACACTGGGCACATTAGCTAGTAACTATATAATAAAGCTCTTCGCTGGTATATATTTTATGTGTTAGCTATGACTGGCCAAACGGCTGGACCAAATTGGCTGATTTTTTTTGTTAAAAAAGACAAGGCTAAAAAATTAGATTTTAAGTTATATTTTTCTTTTCAAAATTAATTTTTTCAATTTGCTTTTGAAATTCAACTTATAATTCAAGGTTCATATCTGAGACTACAAACCTCAGTTTTCTTATCCCTTTATCTTTCCAAGCTGCTGATGAAAATCTTTGATATTTTAAACTTAAACTATTCGATGTAACATAATTCATGTATTCATACCATCAACGGTCTACTACATCAGAGATCGGAACATTTGTGTGCAGAATATTCATAATCTTGAACTCTTGATCTCGATATTTAATGTAGGCACTTTTCAATTTGAAGATCAATGCTTGATCCCCCAGTTAAAGTTACTCCTGCAGGGTATGGCCCTCACGGTATATTGAAGTGGAAATAGATTAATCGATATAATAAAAGATGGAGTTAAATGTTTGTCCCGAGATTCAAAAACAAAAGGTCAGGCTGCAAAGGTTTGGTTTGAAACTTGAGTTTATGACACGCGTTTTTTCCGAAAATCTAAACAATAGAAAAAAAATAATATGAAAAAACTCTTAAACAAAAACTACCTGGGCGCCAACTACTAAAGTAAGGCAAAGGATTGACCGCAACATACTGTATAGGAATATAGAATCCCTACTGACCCATAGATGTCCAGATAGTTTAGTTATAAACACATGAAAAACCAAAAATAAACAAACAAAGCATACTTCAAAGTTCAAATGAAGTGTACTGCAACTCAGCGTACTGCTTCCAGTATAGATAACTCTTTTTTACGGTTAAACCCAGATGGTTATTATATCTTTCTTTACGGTTCAGTCGTAGACGCTAGATAACTCTATCTTTACAATTCAAAGCTTAGGCGCTAGATAACTCTTTCTTTATAATTCAAAGCTTTGGCGCTAGATAACTCTATCTTTATAATTCAAAGCTTAGGCACGAGATAACTCTTTTTTTCCAGTTCAAAGCTTAGGCGCGAGATAACTCTTTCTTTACAGTTCAAAGCTTAGGCGCTAAATAACTTTCTTTACGGTTCAATCTTAGAAGCTAAATAACTCTTTCTTTACGGTTAAACCTTAGAATCAAATAACTCTTTCTTTACGGTTAAACCTTAGAAGCTAGATAACTCTTTCTTTACGGTTAAAACTTATAAGCTAAATAACTCTTTCTTTACAGTTAAACCATAGAAGCTAGATAATTCTTTCTTTACGGTTAAACCTTAGAAGCTAGATACCTCTTCCTTTACAGCTAAACCTTAGGTGCCAGATAACTCTTTCTTCACAGCTCAACCTTAGCTGCCAGATAACTATTTCTTGACAGTTCAACCTTAGGTGCCAGATAACTATTTCTTTACAGTACAACTTTAGAAACTAAATAACTCTTTCTTTATGGTTACACCTAAGATTAAGAAGCTAAATAACTATTTCTTACGATTAAACCTTAGATGCTAAATAACTCTTCTTTAGGGTTAAACCTTTAGTGCAAGATAACTCTTTCTTTACAATTCATAAGAAGGTGCCAGATAACTCTTTCTTGACAGTTCAGCCTTAGGTGCCAGATAACTCTTTCTTTACGGTTAAACCTTAGAAACTAAATAACTCTTTCTTTACAGTTACACCATAGAAGCTAAATAACTCTTTCTTACGGTTAAACCTTAGATGCTAAATAACTCTTTCTTTACGGTTAAACCAGAGGTGCCAGATAACTCTTTCTTTACAGTTCAAGTTTAGGTGCCAGATAACTTTTTCTTTATAGTTCAAGCTAAAGTGACAGATAACTCTTTCTTTATAGTTCAAGCTTAGGTGCCGGATAACTCTTTCTTTACATTTCAAGCTTAGGTGCCAGATAACTATTTCTTTATAGTTCAAGCTTAGGTGCCGGATAACTCTTTCTTACCATTTCAAGCTTAGGTGCCAGATAACTCTTTCTTTACAGTTCAAGCTTAGGTGCCAGATAACTCTTTCTGTACAGTTCAAGCTTAGGTGCTAAATAACTCTTTCTTTACAGTTCAACCTTAGGTGCCAGATAACTCTTTCTCTACAGTTCAACCTTAGGTGCCAGATAACTCTTTCTTTACAATTCAACCTAAGGTGCCAGATAACTCTTTCTTTACAGTTCAAGCTTAGGTGCCAGATAAGTCTTTCTTTACAGTTCAACCTTAGGTGCCAGATAACTCTTTCTTGACAGTTCAACCTTAGGTGCCAGATAACTCTTTTTTTACAATTCAAGCTTTCTTTACAGATCAACCAGCGCTAGATAACTCTTTCTGTACGGTTTAAATTGAGATGCTAAACACTCTCTTTTTGGTCTATACGTTAAAAAAAACTTAGTTTTGTCCAAGAATAAATAAAGTTAAGGGACTGGATATTTTGCTTGAAAACTTATGATTAAAGAAATTGCAAGTGTTCCGTGAAAATGAATGAAATTTAAAAAATTAAAGTTTACTATGTAAATGAACGAAATAAAAATGTTTAAGTTTTTAATGAAGAAAAACAAAAATGTAGAATTAAGATGTTTTATTAAAAATGAATGAAATTAAATTATTGTAACTTCAAACTTTGATTGAGAAACGAATGAAAGTAAAAAAGAAAGTTTATTTATAATAATGTCATTCTATTCTCAATACTAGTAATCTAGATAAAGATCTACACATAATAACATACAAACAAAACCTACTTCATGCTTACACTCACAAGAATCCTCTTCTTCCCACCAATTCTATCCTCAATGTCCTACCAGTTCTATCCTCTCCGTCCCACCAATTCTATACTCAATGTCCAACCAGTTCTATCTTCTTCGTCCTACCAGTACTATCCTCTCCGTCCCACCAGTTCTATATTCTCCGTTCCACCAGTCCTATCCTCTTCTTCCCACTAGTTTTATCCTCAATGTCCCACCAGTTCTATCCTCTCCGTCCCACCAGTCCTATCTTCTCCGTCCCACCAGTTCTATCCTCTTCTTCCCACCAGTTCTATCTTCT
>NW_019396242.1:69298-85273 GCF_000591075.1 Eurytemora carolleeae | reverse complement strand
CCCCCCCTCCTACCTCTAACTCCCACCCTGAGTTATAACCTCAACTCAAGGTTCCTGTAATCTATGATTATCAAAACTTCCTTAAATAGGTTTATCTTGAACTTGTTTAGTGTAGAACATATAAAGATATATTGGATTGAAGTAAGATAAACAGGATTAAAGTTCTTGTTATGTAGACAATATATAATCTTGTTTCTAAAGGGACTGTCCACAAAGGAATTGAGTTTTTGCCACAAACTCTGATTTTCTAATCACTATATCTTTGGAACCAAATGTTGCAGACCTTAGATATTTCAAACTATGAATTCTGTTAGATCAAATAATATAAGTTTGAAATATCAAAGGTTTACAACATCGAGTTCTAAAGATATTGAGGTTTAAATATTTGATTTTGTTCCAAAGAATCAATTCCTTTCAATTAATTCTCCAAATAAAGAGTTATTTTTCCAATTCACAACGGCATCCTTGATCTTTAACGGACGATCTTTAGCTCTAGTTATTTTATAATTTACAATAAAAATACATCTATATACCGGGAAGGTATATGATTGATCAAAATTTCAAAAATGTACCTCCATCAAAATTTGATTTTCATTAAATTTGTGGCCCAAGAGAAAGTTTATGAATGATCAAAATTTCAAAACTGTGCCTCAATCAAAATTTGATTTTCATTAAATTTTTGAAAATTTTGAAAATCCAAGAAATTTTTTTTTAAATTCGCGAACTTTTTTTTGTTTTTTTACAATGTACACAAAGAGAACATGTTCACAATTGAAATAGAAGATGTGCGCGAAGCGCCCCAAAAGCCTAGTATATATAAATCTATATATAAATTTAGCTTGTTTGGGTGTCTGTTTGTTTGTATCCAATAAAAGTCAAAACGGCTGAACCAATCAGGCCCAAATTTTGTGTGGGGCCTCACGTGGCCCCAGGGAAGGTTTATGGTCAATCAGACTTTATATAGGTAATCTTAAAATATTTTTATCTTAAGTTGCTTAATTTTGTAAAATTCTGAAAACGCGCGAAAAAATATTATGAAATCCGCAAATTTAAAAAAAAAATTATACTGTACAAAAAGAAGATGCTAACAGATAAAGCCACAATTAAAAGTTGAAAAAGAAGATGGGCGCAAAGCGCCCTAAATGCCTGGCATATATATACTATATAAATAAATTCGGGAAAAGCAAACATAAAAATGAAATCAAAGATTGCAAAGACATACCATGAGGGTTGCTATGTATAATTTTTGCAAAATTGAATCGAGCTCTAATTGAAAGAATTCTTCAAATCAATAAATATAAATTGAATTACAACAGTACTGAAGTAATTTCTTCGTGTTAAAAATTCTCTGAATCAATTTAGTTTAATCGCATAGATCCGTGAAATATTTAATGATATAGAATATGGATTCACGTTCACGCTTCACTTTTGTAACCATCCTCCTCTAATGGATTTCAAGTATGAATGGAAGGGGATGGAGGGTAGTATATTTAAAAAAAGAAAGAATGGGAAGTTATAAAAAGAGAGAAATCAAATTAATACAAATATTTAAATAGGTCACAATAAAAATTTAATATCATCTAAAATTTGGCCGTGGTGGTCGTGTCAAGGAATTTCAAACATTAGACTAAAGTAATAAATGAAAAGATTTGATCTCTACGAGGAAATCTAGATTTAAATTCTATATTTAGGGTTCTAAATTATCCTACACAAAGACGGAGACGAATAGAGCCTTTGATAAAGACAATACAATCGCTGATTCATGAACCTACCATAAAGTTCGCCCCATAATATCTACATCCCCCTTTTCTCTTCCCCTCCTGGGCAACATTTTTTGTATATTTTAAATGGCTTTATAAAAAATTTGTCGCACATCAGGGAATTTTTTTCAGAGCACACTAGGGGGGGGGGGTTATTACTATAACTACGGATCTTGTTAATCTGTAATTTATGTTTAAATTTTTAATTTTCTTCCATGTTTATATTTGATTTTGTATTTATGTTCTTATGATGATATAAAAGTCGTCATTTAATTCCCACGTTTATCTACTTGATTAATAAACAATGAGAACATGGCTCTTTGAATTCAGTATAGAGTTCACAGTGTTCACTTGCCAGTATATATATATATATGTATACATCAGTACATTTTACGTAAACAAATTTCTTGAAAGTACGCTAGTAATCTTGGCACTGTTTAGTTGTTTAGTGATCAATTTGAAGACGTATTTTTATTTTCTCAACAACTACTCGATGTTGCAGTAGGTCCAAAGTACCGTAGGACCGAAATGCTGTAGAACTGAAGTAATAGATTGAATATGTTATTTTTACAAAAATCAATGAATTTGAAAGTTAAATAATCAGTTTTCAGTTGTTATTTTGAAGAAAAGATATTTCTTATTTTTGCTGACTTATGCCAATATAATTCATTTTCTCCAAAACGAATAAACCTATGTCAATGATATTTGGTGAAACAAAAGAATTAAATGTATTTAATAGATTGGTTATGTAATTTTCACAAAAATTAATGAATTTGAGCGTTAAATGATCAGTTTTCATGTGATTATTTTGAAGAAAGGATATTTCCTATTTTTGCTGACTTATGCCAATATAATTCATTTTCTCAAAAACGACTGAACCTAAGTCTATGAAAATTAGTGAAACAAAAGATTTTATTGTATAAAAATGATTGATTATGCTGTTTGATCAGTTTTTTAGTTGTTATTTTAAAGAAAAGATATTTTCTAGTTTTGCTGACTTATGCCAATATAATTCATTTTCTCAAAAATTAATAAACCGAAGTCTATTAAAATTGGTAAAACAAAAGAATTGAATTTATTTTATAGTTTGAATATGTTATTATTACAAATACCAATGAATTTGAAAGTTAAATGAAACTTTCAAATTCATTGGTATTTGTAATAATAACATATTCAAAGTTAAATGATAAGTTTTCAGTTGTTATTTTGAAGAAAGGATATTTCCTATTTTTGCTGACTTATGCCAATATAATTCATTTTCTCAAAAACGACTGAACCTAAGTCTATGAAAATTAGTGAAACAAAAGAATTTAATGAATTAAAAAGATTGATTATGCCGTTTGATCAGCTTTTCAGTTGTTTTTTACAGAAAATATATTTTCTTTTTTTGCTGACTTATGCCAATATAATTCATTTTCTCAAATATGAATAAACCTAAGACTTTGAAAATTGGTGAAACAAAAGAATTAAATGTATTTTATAGATTGAATATGTAATTTTTACAAAAATCAATGAATTTTAAAGTTAAACGATCAGTTTTTAGTTGTTTTTTTGAAGAAAAGATATTTCTTATTTTTGCTGACTTATGCCAATATAATTCATTTTCTCAAATATGAATAAACCTATATCAATGATATTTGGTGAAACAAAAGAATTAAATGTATTTTATAGATTGAATATGTCATTTTTCAAAAATCAATGAATTTGAAAGTTAAATGATCAGTTTTCAGTTGTTATTTTGAAGAAAAAATATTTCTTCTTTTTGCTGACTTATGCCAATATAATTCATTTTCTCAAATATGAATAAACCTAAGACTTTGAAAATTGGTAAAACAAAAGAATTAAATGTAATTTAATAGATTGATTATGTCATTTTCACAAAAATTTATGAATTTGAGAGTTAAATGATCAGTTTTTATGTGATTATTTTGAAGAAAGGATATTTCCTATTTTTGCTGACTTATGCCAATATAATTCCTTTTCTCAAAAACGAATAAACCTAAGTTTCTGAAAATTAGTGAAACAAAAGAATTTATTTGTATTAAAAAGATTGATTATGCTGTTTGATCAGTTTTTCAGTTGTTATTTTACAAAAAATATGTTTTCTATTTTTGCTGACTTATGCCAATATAATTCATTTTCTCAAAAACGACTGAACCTAAGTCTATGAAGATTAGTGAAACAAAAGAATTTAATGTATTAAAAAGATTGATTATGCTGTTTGATTAGTTTTTCAGTTGTTATTTTAAAGAAAATATATTTTCTATATTTGCTGACTTATGCCAATATAATTCATTTTATCAAAAATTAATAAACCTAAGACTTTGAAAATTGGTGAAACAAAAGAATTAAATGTATTTTGTAGATTGAATATGTCATTTTTACAAAAATCAATGAATTTTAAAGTTAAACGATCAGTTTTTAGTTGTTTTTTTTTGAAGAAAAGATATTTCTTATTTTTGCTGACTTATGCCAATATAATTCATTTTCTCAAAAACGACTGAAACTAAGTCTATTAAAATAAGTGAAACAAAAGAATTTAATGTATTAAAAAGATTGATTATGCTGTTTGATCAGTTTTTCAGTTGTATTTTGCATAAAATATATTTTCTTTTTTTGCTGACTTATGCCAATATAATTCATTTTCTCAAATTTGAAGGAGTAGAAGGAGTAGAAGGAGTAGAAGGAGTTGAAGGAGTAGAAGGAGTAGAAGGAGTAGAAGGAGTAGAAGGAGTGGAAGGAGTAGAAGGAGTAGAAGGAGTAGAAGGAGTCGAAGGAGTAGAAGGAGTAGAAGGAGCAAAAGGAGTAAAAGGAGTAGAAGGAGTTGAAGGAGTAGAAGTAGTAGAAGGAGTAGAAGGAGGAGGAGGAGGGCAAATCAGAATCATCTTCCCAAAGCTTTTAGATTTTCAATTTCCACTTTTTTAACTCTCTAACCTTCAATACCTAGGCATGAAATAATTGCAAATATAAATTCGAGCATACAAATTTTGGTTTTCTCAATATTTAGGATTTCAGTATTTTTGTTTCTTCTCACTTCAACCTTGACGAAAGGTCTCAAGTTTGTTTAAAGTATCCCTGTGTGGTGTAGAGGAAATCATTTCTAGAACTGATTGGATGATATTTGGGAATTTATTTATTCAATCAATTTAAACCTCAACGATGCAATCCTGCAACCCGGAGTAAATCTACGTGGCCTTGAGTGCAGAGGAAACCGATGTGGCCCAATTGGATGAAAAAAGTATTAAAATGTTTTATTTAAAAAAAAATTAAAAACCCATCAACATTTTTAATTAGCAAGCATTTGTCAAACCTTCAAACTTCTGGACGATGCAAGCAAAGATTTTAAATCGATTTTAATTTATTTCATTCAGAAGTTTCTTGGAACTTTATTGAATATTACATTTATATTTATGTATGTACTACCTAATAATCAACCTACTTCAATTTGAAGTTTTTAACCAAGGTAAAAACATTTCCGTGGTTTTGCCCAGTTCCCAATCAAAATTTGAGGCAAATCGGTCCAAGGGTTCATGATTTTTCATCGGACATACAAACAGACAAACAAACAAAGATTAATACTTTATGAATATAGATATATACGTTCAACTATGAATGGTGAATAATCAGCTGATCAGCATGAAGGTGAATACAATGAATAATGTTATCTTATGCAGTTAATATATCTAGGTCTGATTATATTGCTGGTTTAAGGATTGGAGCAAGGGTGGAGTACATTCTAGTAATAGTTAAATGCTGAAACACAGTTTGAATAATATATCATAAACTAAATAGAGATCTTCATACATTATCATCTAGATAATAGGTTTACTAGCTAGGAGAAGGTTTAAACTAGTCCCCAATCCAAAGGTTTACACCTAGATCTGGATAAAGAGGAGATATGAATATAAGTTTAGCTATAGTTTGACCAAGGTTTAGATCAAGTTGTTTAGATATTGAAAAGAACCAGACCTAGACCTAGGTTTAGGAGTAGAATACAGACCTAGACATAGGTTTAGGAGTAGAATACAGACCTAAACCTAGGATTAGGAGTGAAATACAGACCTAGACATAGGTTTAGGAGTAGAATGCAGACCTAACCCTAGGTTTAGGAGTAGAATACAGACCTAAACCTAGGTTTTGGAGTAGAATACAGACCTAACCCTAGGTTTAGGAGTAGAATACAGACCTAAACCTAGGTTTAGGAGTAGAATACAGACCTAGGCCTAGGCTTAGGAGTAGAATACAGAGCTAGACCTAGGTTTAGGAGTAGAATACAGACCTGGACCTAGGCTTAGGAGTAGAATACAGACCTAGACCTAGGTGTAGGAGTAGAATACAGACCTAAACCTAGGTTTTGGAGTAGAATACAGACCTAGACCTAGGCTTAGGAGTAGAATACAGACCTAACCCTAGTTTTAGGAGTAGAATACAGACCTAGACCTAGGTTTAGGAGTAGAATACAGACCTAAACCTAGGATTAGGAGTAGAATACAGACCTAGACATAGGTTTAGTAGTAGAATACAGACCTAGACCTAGGCTTAGGAGTAGAATACAGACCTAGACCTAGGCTTAGGAGTAGAATACAGACCTAACCCTAGGTTTAGGAGTAGAATACAGACCTAAACCTAGGTTTAGGAGTAGAATACAGACCTAGACCTAGGTTTAGGAGTAGAATACAGACCTAGACCTAGGTTTAGGAGTAGGATACAGACCTAAACCTAGGTTTAGGAGTAGAATACAGACCTAGACCTAGGTTTAGGAGTAGAATACAGACCTAGACATAGGTTTAGGAGTAGAATACAGACCTAAACCTAGGATTAGGAGTAGAATACAGACCTAGACATAGGTTTAGTAGTAGAATACAGACCTAGACCTAAGTTTAGGAGTAGAATGCAGACCTAACCCTAGGTTTAGGAGTAGAATACAGACCTAAAACTAGGTTTAGGAGTAGAATACAGACCTAAGCCTAGGTTTAGAAGCAGAATACAGACCTAAACCTAGGTTTAGGAGTAGAATACAGACCTAAGTCTAGGCTTAGGAGTAGAATACAGACCTAGACCTAGGTTTACGAGTAGAATACAGACCTGGACCTAGGCTTAGGAGTAGAATACAGACATAGACCTAGGTTTAGGAGTAGAATACAGACCTAAACCTAGGTTTAGGAGTAGAATACAGACCTAAACCTAGGTTTAGGAGTTGAATACAGACCTAGACCTTGGTTTAGGAGTAGACTACAGACCTGGACCTAGGCTTAGGAGTAGAATACAGACCTAGACCTAGGTTTAGGAGTAGAATACAGATCTAAATCTAGGTTTAGGAGTAGAATACAGACCTAAACCTAGGTTTAGGAGTAGAATACTGACCTAGACCTAGGCTTAGGAGTAGAATACAGACCTAACCCTAGGCTTAGGAGTAGAATACAGACCTAAACCTAGGTTTAGGAGTAGAATACAGACCTAGACCTAGGTTTAGGAGTAGAATACAGACCTAGACCTTATAGGTTTAGGAGGAGAATAGAGACCTAGACCTAGGTTTAGGAGTAGAATACAGACCTAGACCTAAGTTTGGAGTAGAATACAGACCTAAAGCTAGGTTTAGGAGTGGAGTCCATATAATTGGAATAAAATTTTGAAATCTAATTTTCCTCAATTTTTCAGCATGGAACCAATTCTGTTATTTATGATATTAATAAATACTATCGTAAAATGTTGATATTTTCCGGCCCGGGACCGACAAATAGAACTCATAAAAATATTGCATGCACGCGTGAGCTAGCTTTGCAATCATTATGCAATTATTACACAGTGTGCAACCCTAGATCATGTTTTTGAACCAGGAAAAAAGCTGTTGATTACTGATTAGATCCTCTCTTAATTCAAGGACTAGTTGCTTCCTTTGTCTCGAAATTTATCTTGTGAAATTACCTTTTTCTAATGAATTCAAGCATCTTTTAAATCCACTTCAGTCAGATAATGTAATGCTTAAAGGGACTGTGGACCTAATTTGAAGTAACCGTAGACATTTTAAGATTGGCAGGTCCCATTCCCTACGGTACCCTGAAAACTTTTTTGGTATTTTCCTAATATACGATTTCCCCCCCCCCCTCCGGCCCCCCTCCCGCCTATCAATTTTGTGCATTGATCTAGTATGTAACACATGGATATAATTGGTCATGTGGCCGCAGCGCCCGGCCCCCTAGCCTGTCCTAGCCGCGGCGCTCGTCCCCCTAGCCTGTCCTAGCCGCGGCGCTCAGTCCCCTAGCCTGTCCTAGCCTCAACGCTCGAACTAGAAAGTGTCCTAACCTAACCCTAACTATATACTAATTTTGTTGAAAATTGTTGAAATTGAAGGTCTGTCCTAGCCGCAGCGCTCGGCCTATAAATTGTCCTAACCAAGTCTAACCCTGAAATAATACAAAATAAATATTTTTTTTGTCGAAAATAATTGAAATCTAGGTCATGTACAAAATTGATAGGAGGTGGGCCAAAAATCGTATACTAGGACAGACCCACTATTTTTATATAATTGTGGTATCTCTTGCTGCAGATGCGATTAAGGAAATTTTAGAATTAAACCCTTTTTTAACTTTCTAATTGTTAATTAGATGAAAATTTAAAGCGTACAGAGTAAACTTGTCCGTCTTCACTGTTCATCTTGCAGAGACATTATAAACACATCTTTACAGCCATTTACCGTTTTCATAACTTAAACTCTAGCAGACATAATAATATTATGGCTTTTGAAATTATAGTATTACAATGCTAATTCAGTACAAAGACGATATCCAATTCGTCACTGAATTCCCATGTTTTTTGGACACCTTGTACATAAGAAAATAGTTTAAATGAACACTAAAATAGTTCAAACGGGCATAAAATATAGTTCAAATGGACATAAAAATAGTTCAAATGAACAAAAAATAATTCAAATGAACATAAAAATAGTTCAAATGAACATAAAAATAGTTCAAATGGACATAAAATAGTTGAAATGAACATAAAAATAGCTCAAAATAGACATAAAAATAGAACCTATCAATTTTGTATGACCATGCATTATTTTTTTATTTTACAGCATATTAGTATTGATCATGTGGCCGCAGCGCTCGGCCCCCTAGCCTGTACTAGCCGCAGCGCTCGGCCCCCTAGCCTGTCCTAGCCGCAGCGCTCGGCCCAGAAATGAGCTTAACCTAACCTAAACCTAAACGAACAATAGTTCAAACGGGAGTAGTTCATGAGAATCCACCCGCCTTGCTAGTTGTAACTGTTATGTTTTGTGGGACACCCTGTAACATGATTTGAATGCCTTTCTGGTTATCTGAAAACACTTTTAAATTTTTTTATGCTTAATTTCTTGTAATTTTAAAAAAATTCTTTTTTTATTTTTTGTGTTGATGTTATACAAGGGTGTCCCAAAAAACATGGGAATTCAGTGACGAATTCGATATCGTCTTTTCAATTAATTCTTTGATTTAGTATAGTGATACCTACTGAGAAAGCTGTAATCTGTAAGAGTTTCGTCTGCTATATGTTTACATTTTATTTGTTTATGTTTTGACTGCAACCGGTTGTACATAGTAAAACAAGAAAATTACAGTATACAATTACAGAGTAAACTTGTCCGTCTTCACTGTTCATCTTGCGGAGACATTATAGACACATCTTTACAGTCTTTTACCCTTTTCATTAAATAAACTCTAGCAGACATAATAATATTATGGCTTTTGAAATTAGGTATTACAATGCTAATTCATAACAAAGACGATATCGAATTCGTCACTGAATTCCCATGTTTTTTGGGACACCGTACAATATATCGTTAAAATTGAAGGGGGTCAACCCAGACCAACATCATATTTTTTAAAATGTGGAATTCACACCTATATTTACTCTGATGAGGGCTGGACCATCAATGACGGTTCATCATCAACACAAAATTTTTTAAAAGTCCTTTAAGTTATTGCTCCAGACCTTACTAGTTCTAAGACGACTTTCAAGTCGTCTTGCTACTGTTAGGTCAACGTACGCGGCAATTTTCTAGATATTCGCATTTTATTAAACCAATTACAAATTATTTTTCTTGAAATATTGCGCAACGATGTTCACCAATCACCATGTGGAGTGTGTGTGGATTGTGTGGACTTGCGATCAACGGATATAATTCAATTTTATTGCATAATACAATTTTAGGCACGGAATAGCTGAAAACTATTTTCTGTAACCGCGGAAGACGTGCGGGGTAACTTTCGGCTCTTTGAGTCATTGAAGGAATTTTATTGATTTAATAGTTTGACACGATTCAAAGAAAAATTAGTCGAATAATATATTTTAGGCTCTAGCCTTATTTTGAATAGTTTCCATGGCACTGTAATTGTCTAATTTTAAATCGCAGTCTCTGGATCGACGGATAAAAAGTCGGGTTTTTATTTTCATAGTTCAATAGAGCTATATGGATCAGGATGAAGAGCTGTGGTGGGTCGTGACGCGGGGTTCAGCATTTATTCTCTAAATTCAAGTGTCCATACAGAGAATACTAAACACAAAGGCAAGGAAACAAAGGTCCAAAGATAGGTAATTTCCTAATCTACGATTTTTGGACCCTCCTATCAATTTTGTACATGAATCTTATATGTAAGACAAGGATAAAATTGACCACGTGGCCGCAGCGCCTGGCCCCCTAGCCTGTCCTAGCCGCGGCGCTCGGCCACATAGCCTGTCCTAGCCGCAGCGCTCGGCCCAGAAATCGTCTTAACCTAAAATAGCAAAAATATAAATAACATTTTTGCTGAAAAATAAGTGGTCATGTATAAAATTAATAGGGGGGGGATGGGGTCTGTCCTAGTGAACGATTTTTGGACCCTCCTATCAATTTTGTACATGACGAAATTAAAATTAGTATTTATTCATTATTATTTAGGGTTAGGTTATGTTAAGACACTTTCTGGGCCGAGTGCTGCGGCTAGGATGGGCTAGGGGGCCGAGCGTTGCGGCCACGGGTTAGGTTAAGTTGAGACACTTTCTGTAAGATCCATGTACAAAATTGATAAGAGGGGGGGGGTCCCAAAATTGTTCTCTAGGAATATACCGGGGGATGGGAGTCCAAATTCGAATACTATGACGGACCCCAAAGATATATATATTCATCTTAGGATGGAAACATGAGAAAGAAATAAGAGAAAAAGTATGAAAACATTGTGTAAATGTAAAAATTAGTAAATGAGCAAGTTGTAAGTATAAAAAGAACAAATAATTGTATAAACGAGCGGCCAGGGATGTAAATAAGTGGCCTGTACTTTAAACGATTAACCAGGAAAACGTGGTTCAAGAAATAATTTATGCTAGTAAATAACTTGAATCGTTTAAATATAATTTTTCAGAGTCTACAAAGCAAAATGGTGAATTGAACTCTATTTTGACCCGTGCTTCCACTGAACATTGCTGAAACGAGCTTGCTGTCCTAGCTGCAGAGATGGACGCCGAAATTCCACCACACCCAGACGAATTTATGTTGAATGAATGTAAGGCCTTTTAAGTTGGGCGTATGATTTCTCATAATAAGTTATTGATGCTTTTATATAATGTTTTCCGAGATATATTTTTCCTCTAAAATCTAACATCTACTTACACGGAAATTAGTTTTAGTCTTAATATTTTTTTTTGTAAATTCTCATAGTAATTTCATATTGTCTCAGTGAGCTATATTCTAGCTTCTGATAAATCCCTTCCATGTTTGATGAGGATAAGTTATGATAAAATAAACATGCAATTTAGTTATAAAGTTAATTTGGATTATATTTTATTTATGGGTGCAGGGTTCTCGTTCCCAGCTGGTTTACGGAAAAATGCGCCAAGTTTATACGAGAACTGTATTCAGACTATTCTTCATCATACTAGTCAGGTGGGGTTGGTTTTTTTAACCCTATCGAGTAGACCCAACTTCTTTAAAACCGGTGAGGCAAATATTTTTATCATGGTTGACAAAGATTTTGAAAATTGGTCTAATATGTTGGTCTATTTCTGATGTAAACCAAATTGAATTCGCAAAAAAAAAACTTCCATAATTACCGCTATGAGCACCTTCTCTTTTGAATAAATACATTCATATTGTAGGGTTGGGGTACGGCTCGGATTTTATATAATGCTTGTCTTGAAAAAATAGGATAAATTTAAAAATACTATTTTTTGTTTAGATGTGTCAGAATAACAACGATTTAACCACAAGGGAGGTTAAAGAATTTAGAAAATATTTTAGACAGGTTCGTACACTATTTTGTATTTTGATCATTATTCATTTTATAAACTCGCTTGCTGAGTATGTTAAATTTGTAACTTACAAATAATTGTTAAATACAATTCTCTGATGGAAGAAAAACATTTAAAACATTATCGTTTGTATTAAAGTTTCTTGAATTTTTCAAAACTTACGATTTTTTATTTTAGCGCTTTCCATCCCACATTAAATTGAAATTAACTATGAACTAATAGCTCCGAAAAGTAAACTAAAAAAACTGCACAGTAGAGAGAGAAAATTAAAAAGTCTCCAAACCATTTTTTGTGAAGTTATAAACAGAAGCAAATAAAAACATATTGTTACAAATACATATTTATAAGTGTTATAGTTAAACTTTTTTCTTTTTGATAAATTTTCGGTTTTAGAAAAAAGATTCAAATTTTTTGAACTGATATTCTAAAAAGCATAAACTGAGTGTGTCAAAAAAGATATGGAAATAAATTAAGAACTTCAGCTGTCTTAATTATTTTATTAAATCCGTTAATCAATATAAAGGGTTTTTTTTTAATGGCGGCTTTTTATATGTTGGCAACAAATAACAATTGTAGATAAAAATTGATTGTAACAAATAAATATTTTTATTAATGATTTTATAATGTAATAAAATTGATAATTTTTTCTAGCGTTTACCCTCTCATATACTGACAGACTTGATGGACAGAATTCTTACATGGTTACTATATAATTTTGCAATTATAGAACTAAAATTACTTTGTATTCTTTATAGTTGCCCCGCTTCTAGTTGAGTGCAAGATGCATTGGGAGTGCAGATTAACGTATACAAAGTAAGTTGAAGAGTTTCAAGTGATCTATTTATCTGGATTTCCTGAAGGATTTTTTCAATTGAAAAATTGATTAATTGATAGATATTTAGATTAGTTGACTAATGTTAGACGAGTTGTTTGATTGGTTGACTATTGTTAAACGGATTGATTGATTGTTCGATCGGTTGACTATTGTTAAACAAATTGATTATATTGTTTGTTTTATTAGTTGACTATTGTCAGAAGAATTGATTGATTGTTCGATTTATTGACTATTGTTAGACGGATTGATTGTTCGATTAGTTGTCTATTGTTTAGACGGATTGATTAATTGATTGTTGATGTGTGTTTTTTTGTTAATATATGAATTTCAGATTACCCATGGTGATTGAGCTGTTTTTTAGCGAAGATATATCTCATCTAAACATAAACCTGAACAAGGTTGATCCTAATCTACACCTTTGTGTTTTAAGGAGGTAGTCATTTGTTCTTTTTTTCATTGGTTCCTTTGTCCATTTATTCGGGATCAGCTTATACACTCTCCATTTTTCGCAAAAACTCTTAAAAGAATCTGCACTTATTAATCTGTATTTAGCATCATGGCAATGTTAACGAAACTAATTAATCTGTATTTAGCATTATGGCAATGTTAACGAAACTTATTAATCTGTATTTAGCATTATGGCAATGTTGACGAAATTAATTAATCTGTATTTAGCATTATGGCAATGATGAAGAAATTAATTAATCTGTATTAAGTATTATGGCAATGTTAAAGAAAACTAATTAATATATATTTAGCAATATGGCAATGTTAACAAAACTAATTAATTTATATTTGGCAAAATGGCAATGTTGAAAAAAGCTTATTGAATCTATATTCAGCATTATGGCAATGTTGACGAAACTAATTAATCTTTATTTGGCATTATGGCAATGTTGACAAAATTTATTAATCTGTTTTTAACTTTATGGCAATGGCGAAGAAATCATTTAATCTGTGTTTAGCAATATGGCAATGTTGAAGAAAACAAATTAATATATATTTAGCAATATGGTAATGTTGAAGAAAACTAATTAATATATATTTGGCATTATGGCAATGTTGAAGAAATTCAATCTGTGTTTAGCAATATGGCAATGTTAAAGAAAACTAATTAATATAAATTTAGCAATATGGCAATGTTGGCAAAACTAATTAATATATATTTGGCAATATGGCAATGTTGAAGAAAGCTAATGAATCTATATTTAGCATTTCGGCAATGTTGACAAAACTAATTAATCTTTATTTAGCATTATGGCAATGTTGACGAATTTAATTAATTTATATTTAGCATTATGGCAATGTTGACGAATTTAATTAATTTATATTTAGCAATATGGCAATGTTGACAAAACTAATTAATATATATTTGGCAATATGGCAATGTTGAAGATAGCTAATGAATCTTTTTTTAGCATTTCGGCAATGTTGACGAAATTAATTAATCTGTATTTAGCATTACGGCAATGTTGGCGAAATTAATTAATCTGTATTAAGTATTATGGCAATGCTGACCAAGCTTCCCCGACGAAACTTCCCTCTGTTGCGAAGCTTTGTTATCCGTGGGATGACTCATAGATCTGATTATTATATCACACAGGTATTTCAAGCACAGCATAAACAAAGCACGAAGTCAATTATTTACTTTCCTTCAGTGCTAGAATCCGGATCCGGAAGATTTTGGCTTTCTGGATTCGGATCCGGGTCCAAGGGGTAAAATATCAACCAAAACTTAAAAAAAAACTTTTTTACTCCTAAAACCAAAATCTGAATTTTTGAAAAAAAGAGATTATAAAAATTTCTTCATATCTGAATGGTTCATCAAGCTATAAAAATAAGCGAAAAAAATAACACAAAAAATTTGAAAATTATTTTTTTAATAAAATTCAGTAAATCTTAAAGAAATGACCTGGATCCGGATTTGGATCCGGATCTTTTTTTTCAGTACTAATCCAGGATCCTGATCCGGATCCGCATCAAAATTAAATGGATCCTAAGTACTGCTTCACTTAACTTAATTTTTGTTCAAAGTTGATATTTACCTGAAAAGTATTTTAACGAGCAATGATGCAGTGGAAAATTAACATTGCACTTTGTAGATATTTGTGACATTAATTTTTACTAGCTTGGGAACCCAGCTTTGCCTGGAAACTAAAACTTTTCCTATTTAAGTCATAGGTAACTCAAATTAAAATTTTTAAATTGAACTAATAATATTTCCGTGGGTGCAGAGTTCCCCAATCAATATTTGAGGCAAATTGGCCCAGGGGTTGGCGAGTTATGATCGAACATCCAAGCAGACATCCAAAAAGAGATTGCTTTAAATATGTACATTTTGGAAATGTGATTTTGTAAGAAGTGAAAAATAGTTAATTTGTTTTAGTTAGAGGAGATAGTATCTGAGCTGCAGCAATCTGCCTCTAACCTAGAAAACCTGTATTTACTCACGGCCAGTAACATCGTTCTTGGGTAGATATCTTTTTTTTCATTTATGCTGACGTCTTTATTTTCTAATATTTGTTTTTAAAAAGTACCTGAAGAGGAAAGCAATTAAGACCTAATTTAAAAAGATAATGAACAAGCTACACCCAAAAGTATCTTTATGTTAACAGAACAAAGTTCCTTAAAAGATCACTTCCAACAACAACAAAAGACTCCATTTAATTTGTAATGCAAGAACTATATGAAAAAACGTGAAAAAACTTGTAAAATTTTATTACTGTGATGGACTTTCGGGAAAACGTCATTTGATAAAGAAAAATTAAGTTAATTGTTTTGGATTGGGGTAAATGTCAATTTAAAATTTGCATAGGAGAAAATTTTCTGTCACTATCTATCTTTCTTTCTTTTTTAGGTCAGTGGCACAAATGAAGAATCTCCGCGCATTTCGTTGTGATCACTCTGTTAATTTAAGTCGACGCGGCATTGGTCTGCTGTGTCGCAAGGATGCTGCGTCCAGAACAACGCTGGAAGTTCTCCACATTGGAATATACAAGTATAGTTTCCTTAATTTTTATATTTATGACAAAGACAGTGACCCTCAATGGTATTATTTTCTTGTTCAATCGGTAACATCTGTATTCTGTAGGTCATTTTACCCCTCCCCCCCCCCCC
>NW_019396242.1:1565-69275 GCF_000591075.1 Eurytemora carolleeae | reverse complement strand
GGGGGGGGGGGGGTCACAACGTCTATTGTAAAACTGACCCCCCTTTCTCTTTCTCTCGACCCCCAGTCTTTAAAATATATTTTGAATGAGTTTTCCATGTCCCCCCCACGTTGTAGTATTTTAGGGGATCATGGGGGGTGGGGGAGGAGTGACTGGTTTTAGTCATACTACTCCTCTTTCATGTTGATAATGTACAATGTAATGAATATATTTTTTTTTATTTACAAGTATCAATTTTAGTTTGCATTAATATATAATGATTTTAATTTATAATTACTTTTCCAGTTCATATATTTATCATCCTTCAATTTCGCAGTATCATGCGTACATTTAAAAGCTTATAGTGTACACAGGTTACATATAGGAGACGTAATGACTATTGCCAAAAAAAATGCTTGATGATCATTTTAGGTACCTTTACCTGACAGGTCAAATAATGAGTTTTTGGTGGAATTTTTCTTGTCTGGTTCGTTGGATCCATAATTTACCAGATTCTAAATTCAATATAGAACTGGGATGTATATGTATTGCAGTAACCCGTCCATAGGCTGATGATGAAGGATTCTTCCAAGGCCTTCTACGAAAGTAGAACCTAACCATTTCAAAAATGCTTAATGGCTTTTTTTACACACAATTACGACGGATTTTTGATAATCTAGATCTGATAAATATATATATTTTAATGACAATTAATAAAAGAAGATGCTTGCTCAAGTATTTGTTTGGTTTCAAATTCGTTCATACAATACCCATTTTAAGGATTTTGACGGATATTACCATTTTTTTTGTTGGATCTTGGAATTTTCTTTATTGTCTCGATGATTTAGGCACAGTCGGTTTGTCAAAGAGGATGCATCAATCCTTTTAAGGTAAACATTTGTATTTTTTTTGGGGGGGGGGGAAGAAACAGAAAATGTCAGAGGTTTGATTGATTTGCCTTGTCATTAGACATATTATAAAGTCATTTTATAGACAACCCCACCTGCCACAATAAGCATTTAAAAGTTAAAGAGTAAAGATATACTATGTCAGCTTTTAAATTCTGTACATACATGATATCAAAATTTGATATGAAGGATCATAATTTAATTTAGGAGTTTGGAAAATCTGAAGGAGTTCTCCTTTCTAGACGAGAGAAGGTGTCTGCTACGGGTCCCTTGGGGAGAAGGAGGTGTTGGGGAAAAAGTAAGAATTAAATTGTAAATTTTCAGCCCAGGGGTGTATATTTTCTTGAAAAATAAATTCCCCCCTCTTGATAATCTTCATGAAATAAAACTTAAATGTCCAATTTTTAATATTTCAAGAATCATTCCCGCGGGGGAGAGGTATAATTCTTAAAATTATTTATTCCCGTGTCACCCAATATGTTACCTTCGGGCCAATGCAAACTTTGCCTAATATTCAATTCTAAATAGGAATTCTGTTTTAAACCCCCCTTTATTTGTCCGGATTGCTTTCAAGAAATCCCCAACAGTTCTTAGGATGCAGTTTATGGATATTTTTTTATCTTTGGTTCAAGATCTCCTTATTTTTTATTGAGATCTTAACAAATATGTTATAATCCATTTTTTTAAGGTATTTGCCTACTCAACCTTTAAGACTGCCATCAAGCAGCACGAGAAGAAAATGGAAGAGGAAAAGAGGAAACTGAGGATGCGCAAGGAAAAAGTTGACGGAGATCAGGAGGAGGATAAGGGAACAAGCAGTTCATCACTTTTGGCTACAAGTCTTAGGTAAACTCAAGGAGGTACTTTGACACGGTAATATTAGGTTCATGGTAGCATGTAGGTGGTAATATGGTAGACAGCACGTTATAGGTATTTGATACAATGTATAGGGAGCTAGTTGAAGTAAATACGAGCTCTTAACTCCCTTTTTCATTATGTAGGGAGCTAACTATTAACTATTAAACAATATTTAGTGAGCTAACTTTATAGGTCCTTGATTTCTCTTTTTCTTTATTTTGGAAGATAGCCGTAGTACAGCCCCACTTGATCCTATTTAGGGAGCTAACTAACTCCTATAAACAACATTTAGGGAGATTACTGTCGTGGATAGGAGCTTAAAACCACACTACCTTCTAGAATCGGCTCCACAGCTTCAGAGGTTGTCAATTGCTTGGCAGGTTTGCGCTCAACATTTGATATCATATTTACTGATTTATATCTTAAGTTAATGTTATTAAAAATGATATTTTTATATTTAATGAGAATGTTTACAGTAACGATTGATATTGATACTAACACTGAATATTAAATACTGATTTCTCATTTCTCATTTCTCATTTCTCATTTCTCATTTCTCATTTCTCATTTCTGATTTCTGATTTCTGATTTCTGATTTCTGATTTCTGATTCTGATTCTGATTCTGATTCTGATTCTGATTCTGATTTCTGATTCTGATTCTGATTCTGATTCTGATTCTGATTCTGATTCTGATTCTGATTCTGATTCTGATTCTGATTCTGATTCTGATTCTGATTCTGATTCTGATTCTGATTCTGATTCTGATTCTGATTCTGATTCTGATTCTGATTCTGATTCTGATTCTGATGCAGGAGGAGCTTTGCTACCAATTGGACCGAAGATTTAACCGTGATTGGTTCTCTGAAATGATAAGGAAACCGTCCTGGGTTATCCTTGCTAACAAGCTCACAAGGTGACAATTATATTAAGTTTTTATCCTTTTAATACTGGAAAGATTTGTTCTAACCACACATTGTTCTAGTAAAATACGCCAAAATGCATAATCTAAAATGTATATTTTGAATATGGGCTGTGAATGATTTTAATTAAAAACGTTCATGATCATTGAACACTAGGTGGGATGGGTATTTTAAAATCCAGCTAATTTACTAAAAAAAATTGTGAATACAATGATTGAATAATTGCCTTAGAAATTACAAGATATAGTGTTTCGGAGCCGTTTAATATTTTTTTAGTAAATTAAGATTTTTCCTGTTTTTCTGAGTTGAAGGATTGGAAATAATCCTCGTCTCCTTGTCAAGGTTGGATATATCCTTCCCCGCCAGCTACAGCTGTAACACCTACGGTCTACCCCTTCGAGATTACACGGAGCTCATGAAGAACCTGGAGAACCTAACTTCGCTCAGACTTGTCGGAGCCAAGACAGACGAACCCTTCCCTCTTCTTCCTACTCTAAAGTAAGCAAAATTCACCAGATTTTTTATTACAAATACATTTAATACATTTAATACATTTAATACATTTAATACATTTAATACATTTAATACATTTAATACATTTTATACATTTAATACATTTAATACATTTAATACATTTAATACATTTAATACATTTAATACATTTAATACATTTAATACATTTAATACATTTAATACTGGATGGGATTGGAAAAGGAGGCACTAACCCTCTAGGACAATTAAGAGTAGACACATTTTTAAAGCCCATGGCTTTTACTGAATATTTAAAGGTCTTAGCTATATCGCTAGGGTACTTTCTACTTAAATATTGTTTATGTATTACTAAAACAATTATGATATATATGTGAATGCTTATTGGGGTAAATGATCATTTTTTAGAAAAATTTTAAAACCGGAATTAAATTTAAAAAAGAGATTTTAATAAATAAACCTGTGGTCATCAAGAAATTAATAAATTATTTTTTATGGATATTTTTAGATTTCATTTTCTGGATGAGCTGGCGAGTCTTGGAGCTCATCCAACCTTGACTCAGAGTATTGGAACCTATATGCCGGGACTAACGGAGCTAGTTCTTCAACCTCAATCAGTCAACTGCTATACTGGACTCAATTCTGCACAGGTAATTTACAATTGGATTTGGATTTGGATTGGCTTTGATTGGATTTGATTGGATTTGATTGGATTTGATTGGATTTAATTGGATTTAATTGGATTTAATTGGATTTGATTGGATTTGATTAGATTTGATTGGATTTGATTTGGTTGGATTTGGTTGGATTTGATTGGATTGGATTTGAATGGATTTGATTGGATTTGATTAGATTTGATTTGATTTGATTTGATTAGATTGGATTTGATTGGATTTGATTGGATTTGATTTGGTTGGATTTGATTGGATTTGATTGGATTTGATTGGATTTGATTGGATTTGATTGGATTTGATTGGATTTGATTGGATTTTATTTTATTTGATTGGATTTGATTTGATTTGATTGGATTTGATTTGATTGGATTTGATTTGATTTGATTTGGTTGGATTTGATTGGATTGGATTTGATTGGATTGGATTTGATTGGATTTGATAGGATTTGATAGGATTTGATTGGATTTGATTGGATTTGATTGGATTTGATTTGATTTGATTTGATTGGATTTGATTGGATTTGATTTGATTGGATTTGATTTGATTGGATTTGGTTGGATTTGACTGGATTTGGTTGGATTTGATTGGACTTGATTGGACTTGATTGGATTTGGTTTGGATTTGGTTTGGTTTGGATTTTGATATATTTACTAATACTATTTTAGTTGCAAAAGCTAAGTGTACTGCATGAGTTGAAGAAATTATCTCTCCCCCTCTCCGTACAGGACTGTACAAGCAATATGCCTGAGGTTATTTTTGTTCTCAGGCAGTTTAAAGCACTTAGGTAACATCATAAGGGTTATAAAATAAAAACATGACCCCCAGGGAAGGTTTATGGATGATTAAAATTTTTAAATGTTGCCTCCAACAAAATCACTTCAACGTTTTTTTTCTGTCAGATATAATTGAAACAAATCTTCGATAAAATTAAATTAATCCAAGGACGTATGAAGTTGTTTATAGTTTACATTAAGGATCTATCTATTGATACCCCTGATTAAAGAGTGGGGGGTAAGGGACTGTAAGCGTGACACTTCATGCACAGATAGCAATGCAAGATTTAAAAAGTTACCTTAAACACCTTAATCTGATAAATAATGTGGAAGATACCGTCGTTTTTCTGACTCGAAATCTGATATCTGATTTCTTCTTTGTTTCTTATAAGCAAGAAAGTCACGTGGCAGAGTAACCACTAATGAAAAAAAACACTTAACAGTTTTAAGAAACAAAAACATGCATTTGTAATTCATAATTGAACAGACAACGCTTTTGAGGGTATAGATGTAAATCGGGCATTGCCATTTTTGCATGGAGGGTTACGTGAACTCACGCATACAGTCCCTGAAATAAGTAATTTTTTAATAGGAAAAGACAATCTAATAACATTTCTTCTAGGTAACCGCCAAAAAAGTCCTTGGAAAAAAAGTTTCCAGAAAAAAGTTCAAAAATTTCACACTAAAAAAGTCCCGTGGAAAAAAGTCCTTTTATTAAAAAGTCTCCGGAAATAAAGTCCTACCAATTCGAGACTTTATTTTGTAGGACTTTTTTTCTGGCTCCAATATGATTGTATACAAAAAAGTCCTCGGAAAAAAGTCCTCTAACAAGTGAAAATGCATGATTCACAATGGAAAAAAATTCCTGGTTTTTCTAGGTTTTTCTTTTCCTCGGATTTATTTTCTTCAGGATTTTTTTTTCCTGAGATCTTATTTCCTGAGACTTTATTGGCAGCCCCCATACTATTTTAGGAAAAAAAGTCCCAGGAATCCAAAACACAGGACATTATTTCCAGTGAAAATTCGGACTTTTTTTCCAAAGTTTTTATTTCCAGGTTTTTTTCCAGAAACTTTTTTTCCCGGGACTTTCTTACATAGATTCTTTCTTGTAGGTATCTTGAACTATCCTGGGGAACTGTGACGGATTATCATATTGTGGGTCGGCATAACATCAGGTTCTTTATGTTCTTTATGTCAACATAGTTTTAATATTTTGCTATCTTCATTTCAACATGAGACCTTCTTACATCGCTTTCATCAATCATTTTTCCCCTTGTTTTTAATTTTTCAATATATTTTAGTCATAGTTTTTATTTTGATGATTTTTTACTTACTGTTTTTATTATTATCCCAGAGGGGAGAGTTTAAGTTATATCTGCTTAAATACGATATTCAAAACAAAGCCCGGGGGGGGGGGTGAAAAATTAGACATCAAACACCCTCAAAAAGTATTCGCGCTCTAACATACCTATAAACTTCTGTGGAGAAAACTATTTTCAAAACAGGAGGGGGGTGGTAATGATTTTTAAAGAAAATATACACCCCTGACTGGAGTCTTGTGATTTGATTTGATAATATTTATCGTTTCCCTGATACATTTTTTTTTCTGTTATTTATCTTTTCTAGTTTCTAACTTCCTTGATTTAGTTTCATGATGTCCTGGCTGTACATGGCGCTAGGGTCACAGAACGTGAATATTCATCTCACATTATCATACAAGCATAACCAGGAGGTAGCGATTTTATTTTATCAAGGAACCAGGTTTAAGACATGTAAAAAGCTCTTCGCTCATATATTTATATTTTAGCTATCGCTGGCCAAACGGCTGGACCAAATTGGCGGATTTTGTTTAAGAAACCCATAATTTTTCGAAATTCGAATTTTTTTTTCAAAATTGTTTTTAAAATTTGACGGCCCATAGCACTTCAAATGGTTTAATATATTTCTTGAACAATCATCCTTTTTCTAACCTCGCAAATAATTATCTTTCTCCAATATGCTAATGCATCGATATATATTTTTAAAAATTCCCGGTGGGGGGGGGTGGGGTGAAAAATTGAACACCTGAAGCTAAAAAGGAAGTGTTTTCATCCTTTTTGATACTTTTTATCCAAAAATTTATTTTCACCAGCGGAAAACTCGTAAATTAATTTCTCCGCTCCTTGCAACATACTTATTATATATGGGGGGGGGGGGAAGTTTGGTGTTCAAGTCCGCTTTTCTTCACCCCACCTATAGTAAAAAATCTTACCCCCCCTTTTTGGAAAAAATTTGGTAAATTCCCCTACAGGGAAAATTTTACACCGCCCCCCCTTTTCTTGAAAGAAATTAATAATTTCTCCTAAAGGGAAAATTGAGACACTCCCCCTTTTTGAAAGTATTTGATGAATTCCCCTACAGGGAAAATTGAGACCCCCTTTTTTTAAATATTTGTTAAATTCCCTTACAGGGAAAATTGAGATCTCCCTTTTGAAAATATTTGATAAATTCCCCTACAGGGAAAATTGAGATCCCCCTTTTTTGAAATATTTGATAAATTCCCCTACAGGGAAAATTGAGATTCCTCCGTTTTTGAAAATATTTGTTAAATTCCCTACAAGGAAAATTTCTTTGGTTGGAATGAACAAAATTTCCAGTTCTTCACGTCATTCCTAAAGGAATCTGGAAGTTTCTCTAAAAAGGCCCAACAAGAGAACTAGTTATTTTATGTTTACATATTGTTTTGGCCTTAACTGTTATCATTCTTTTCATTTATTTGTTTTAGGAATATTTAAACCCTGTTTACTTCATGTGCTAGGCTGCTGACTAGGTTCCTGCATCAGAGTGAAGGTTTTTTGTATTCTTTTCCATATTCATGTTGTAATTCTTGGGGTTTTTTTGGTCGTTTATGTCGTATTTTTTTTAAGTTGTAATTCTTGTTTTTTGGTATTTTATGTCGTGTTTTTTTTAAGTTGTAGTTCTTGTTTTTTTATTCGTTCGCCTGGTAACTTTTTTTTGTGTATTACGTTGGAATTGTATCTTTCAATATTTTAAAACTGTTAATCTTCAAGTAAAGTTGGTGTACCGAGTACCGACCATAAACAGGTGGGCTCTTATTTGAAAGTTTTGTTTTGACACACAACTTGAAGTTTAAAATTTAAATTTTGTAATTATGTGATTTGAAGTTATAAATAACATGACCTGGGGAACTTTAGGAACAGAGAAGTTTCTTTTCAAGTCCATATATTGTTATTTTGAAACATATTAAACCTGTAATCTCGGATATTTTTCTCTAATCATTTTGTTATTGTTATTGTTAATATGGCATTGTATTGTATATATATGATTCCAGAATGGAATTAAAATAATTTGATTTCTTGTAAAATCGCATTGTAATACTTACAGCGTAAATGTAAATTAAATGTTCTACACTTTTCAATTTTTCACCAAACTCTTGTTATTATCTATTTCCTATGCCCAAGTGAAATAAATTTTTTTTTCGTTAATTTTTTATTTTTAAAATTGTATGGCTGAATTTAGCATGTGGTTAAAAGGCTGTTTGTTGACTGTTTTTTCTTTGCAAACAAGTTTCGCATTTCGTTCGCTCGCAAAAAATAAAAAATTTTCGCTTTTTTCGCGAAATTTCGATTCAAACTGTTTCGCGAAATTATCAACCTTTACATGAGCCCTTTTGTACTCCAATACACACACATTTTCGTGAATTATATATACGTATATAGAACGGTAGAAGTGAAAGACAGTTTTCGTGAATTATATATACGTATATAGAACGGTAGAAGTGGTAGACAGTGATCTTCAATATAAAGAGGGACTGTTGACAAAATTTTATATGTCCCTCAACTTAAAAACTGACATGCCTTGTTCATAATGGCACCCTTCAAACCTTTTTTTATATTATAATAAAGGAAATTTTCGTCGTTTCCATTCGCAAATTATTTTTATAACGAAACCAAAATCATAATTTTTTAACTAGCAAAAACGAGAAAAAATAATTATTTTTGCTAAGACAGAAATTTCCATGCCACACTATAAATACAAGGATACTTGAAATTACCATTTATTACTGTTCAGGAAAACATTTTTGGATAAAGAGGAAGCAAAAGATATGAACATTTTCCTTGAATTTATTTTATAACAAAACACCTAATTGTACAAATACATCAACGTCATACTTTTGAGACCAAATTATGAAGATACTATCTAAGTCACAATTCTAGAAAAATCCTCAATTTGGAGACATGCTTATGTCTAAGACACATTCTAAGTCACGATAAAACCACACTTTTGTGATCAAATCATGTCTGAGAAGCATTCTAAGTCATAACTTTGTCAAAGACTTATTTAAATGCACAACTATGACTAAGACTCATTCTAAGTCACCATTTAAAGACAAACTCCTAAGATAATTATGTCTAAGACACTTTTCTAAGGCACAACTTTAAGACGCATTTTAAGTCACAATTCCACCTCAAACCCATTTCTAAGTCTATATAGAATCAAGCATAACTGATTAAATCGAATATTAAACACTAAAAATTTAGTTTCCTTATATTCATGATTCCCTGCAACTGTAAACTAGTTCCTTAATGTGTTAAATCACAAAATAATTAATAAACCATTTAAAGACAAGGCTGAAGACATAAATTGTCGTATAATTTAGAGTTTTCAGTCGTCTTAGTAAGTAACCCTGTAGAAATATTCCTATTTCTTCAAACACAAGTTTTGGATGTTTTGTATAAGAGGGAGAACAGGTGGGTTTGATGAAAAGGATAAGGATGGATTCAGGTTTGGTAATTATTTTCTAAACTTGAAATTCTTGTCAGTTCACATCATGCAGTTCTCTAGATAGTTTCTTTCCAACTTTTTCTCAATCAATAAGAAATATTAATTCAGAAATAACTTGTTGAAACCTTATAAATCAGCACAATGTCAATACACTAACCTTTCTCCATGTGTACAGGGTTATTCACTAATTCACTTTAATGACCAAATAAAATTTTATTAATATTACTATCTAAAGGTTGAGTTTGCACTTATGTTTTTAGTTTTGAAAGGGTATGAAAGGTTGTTTAGTTGTTTCTGAAGTCTCATCCTTTGTGGGTAACATGCAGAAATAACTAGTTTAAATTATGTGTAATTTCACAAAAACTAAACAAATTCTGCAGTTACAGTTTGCATTTGACAGTGCAATCCTTAAATGGAATTTGTATAATAGAATTGAGTCTTTGCCACAAACTCTGATTTTCTAATCTCAACATCTTAGCAATCCAATGTTTAAGATCTTAGATATTTCAAACTATGAATTCTGTTAGACCAAATACTCTAAGTTTAAGATGTTAAATGAGCACACTATCAGGATGCAAAGATACAGGGATGAGAAAATTTGAATTTATGGCAAAGGCATAATTCCTTCAGGGACCTAAAGTTTAAAAATGTCTACGCCTAAAGCTGCACTTGAGAAGATAGGTGCTCCCCTGGGTGTTAGTATTGACTCCCTGGATTTTGCTGAACTAATGGATAAACAGGATGTGTTGGCGGAGACAAGGAAGCTCTTCGTTATTCCTAAACTTGGAACTATTCCTTGCGGTCAGTTTAACCTGGGATATGAGCTCATGTATTGCGGGAAGTAGTTGAACTATCTTGACGTAGTTGAACCACTACTCTTCAACTTGCACGAAATATAAGTGGTTCAATTTTGTTTACGTAATACGTAGTTCATCTACTTCTTACTTTTTATGAAATCTGGACCCTAGGTTTTACTACAGCTTAATCTACAGGGTGTCCCAATAAACATGGGAATTGCATGAGTGACTATTTTAATATGTCTTTGCAAAATATTTTTTGATTTTGTTTGGTAATGCATATCAGGGAACAGCTGTTGTCCGTTTATATTTCGTTTAGTTTAGAATTTGTTTCTTTATGTTTATGTTGCTTTTGTATTTGTTTCTTGGTTGTAAGCATCATATCAACGTTTTGCAGAAAACCATTACATTCTCTTACCATTTACATTAAATATATCTTTAGCATACGTGTTATTTAGGACACCCTCTGTATCAATGAGAGTTATAGATCTAAGGAAAGTTTGATAGGGTTAAAGACAGTTCAGGAACTGTATAGTTCCAATGTAAATAATTATAAAAACTTTAAACAAACCCCTGTAGCAGAGAAGGAGGACCGGGTCTGAGCAATCACTTTTTTATTAAATTTTGTTTATTTGTAATAAAAACTATTTAGAGACTATCGGAGATCCGGAGCAGGATTGTGTTTATCTCCTTGGGAACAGTCTTGGCCTTAAACCTAGAAAAGCAGATAAGTAAGTTAGGAACAGTCTTGGTCTTTAACATATATAGAATAGCAGATAAGTAAGTTAGGAACAGTCTTGGTCTTAAACCTAGAGGAGCAGATAAGTAAGTTAGGAACAGTCTTGGTCTTAAACCTAGATGAACAGATAAGTAAGTTAGGAACAGTCTTGGTTTCAAACCTAAAAGAGCAGATAAGTAAGTTAGGAAGACCTTGGTTTCAAACCTAGAAGAGCAGATAAGTAAGTTAGTAACAGTCCTGGTCTTAAACCTAGAACAGATAAGTAAGTTAGGAACAGTCTTGGTCTTAAACCATAAGTAAGTTAGGAACTGTCTTGGTCTTAAACCTAGAAGAGCAGATAAGTAAGTTAGTAACAGTCCTGGTCTTAAACCTAGAACAGATAAGTAAGTTAGGAACAGTCTGGGTCTTAAACCATAAGTAAGTTAGGAACAGTCTTGGTCTTAAACCTAGAAGAGCAGATAAGTAAGTTAGGAACAGTCTTGGTTTCAAACCTAGAAGAGCAGATAAGTAAGTTAGGAACAGTCTAAATTTTAAGCCTTTAAGGCAAAAGTAACTGAGCATATCAAATCATTAAAGATTTTTAAGTAAAACTTTAATCATGTAGGGTAATAATTAAATTTAAAAATTAGAATATATTTTGGAATATCTCGATATATACTTTCAATCGCAAATCTTGATATTAAGGTATATGGCTGAACAGTTGGATGCCTGGGGAAATAAGGGCATTTTCATGCACACTAGTGGTAGAGTACCAGCAGCATACGCTGACGACCAGCCAGCTAAACATATTATAGCCAGGTATTGTATTTATATTATATATATACAGGTAGAGTACCAGCAGCATACGCTGACGACCAGCCAGCTAAACATATTATAGCCAGGTATAGTATATATAATATATATATATAGGAAGAGTTCTAGCAGCATACGCTGACCAGCCAGTTTAACAGATAAACAGGTATTATATATATAATTTGCTTGTCTGTCTATCTGTGTGTATCCAATAAACGTTAAAACGGCTGAACCGATCGGGCCCAAATTTTGTGTGTGAACTCACATGACCCCAGGGAATGTTTATAGATGATCAAAATTTCAAAAAGTAGCCTTTAACTTTTTTGTTAATGTTTTAAAATGCATAAAGAGAGAAAATGTTCACAATTGAAAAAAAGAAGGGTGAAATACATATATATACAGGTAAAGTATCAGTGGCATAAGCTGACCAGCCAGCTAAAAATATTATAGCTAGGTACCCGTCTCTAGATCGTAAATAATACAAATTCAGGGTGTGTTATATATTGTCATTTTCAATTAAATTAATAAAACTTTGAGAAATGAAGACGACTGTTAGACTGTTAAGATTTTAAATAGTCCAATGAGTAAGCGCATTTCACTTGATAAGTTGATTTTCAAGCTACTGGCGGAACTATTTGATTTTTATCAACATCAAATAAACATTAGATTCTACAACGTCGTCTTCCTATTCAACAGTTTTCAAGCTACTGGCGAAACTATTTGATTTTATCAACATCAAATAAACATTAGATTCTACAACGTCGTCTTCCTATTAAACAGTTTTCAACCTACTGGCGAAACTATTTGATTTTATCAACATCAAATAAACATTTGATTCTACAACGTCGTCTTCCTATTCAACAGTTTTCTGTGTCTCACTGTAACTGATTTTAGTATTGTTGGAGCAGCTGATGAATCTGAGGTTGGAATAATGAACGGGTTGACCGTCAACCTTCATCTTCTTATGCTGGCCTTCTATAAACCCCAGGGAACCAGGAACAAGATTATTATTGAAGATCATGCTTTTCCATCAGACAGGTTACAAATTTAATTTTTTGGTTTTTTCCTTTCATGAAAAGAAACTGATTACTCGCCCCAACCTAATTTTTTTATCCTTTAATCTTTGCAACCTAATGTTGTAGACCTTTGAAATATCAAACTACAAATTTGCGATTCAAATATCAAGTTGCAAATATACAGGAATTATTATTTAGAGTTTGAGTTGATCATTCTTTCTTCAAGAATATCGAAGAGATTTCTTTATCCCCTTCAAAGAACGTTTTCGGATTTTTTAAGAAACTGCAAGCGCAGTTTCAAGTGACCATCCATGCAATTAACAAATACGATTCACAAAGCTTTGTCTGATCAAGTATGAATTATATATGAATGTTTATAATTTTCAATCAGGGCTTCTCTACAAAAGTGACTTGTGCATTTCTACTGCATAAATAAACACTTTCAAACCTCATAAAACTACAATTTCTTCCAAACTTTTGACCAGATAAAGGTTTCAAAGGTAACGTTGTGAATCGGGCATTGACATCTTTGCATGGAGGTCCACTTGAAATTACGAGTACACTCCCTTGAACAGTAAACAAATTATTTGAAACTTTATGAACTTTATAAAAACCAAAAATTAGTATTTTTTGCAAATTATTCTAGATATGCTGTTAAATCCCTGATGAGGGTCCTGGGAGTGTCTGAGGATCAGTTGATTATGCTCCGGCCCCGGGAGGGAGAGTATATTCTCCAGACTCAAGATATACTCAAGGTTATCGAGGTTGAGAAGGATAATCTTGCTCTGATTATGCTTCCTGGAGTTCAGTATTATACAGGACAGAAACTTGACATGGAGGCTATAACAAGGTAATTTAAGCAAGGGAGAAAACTACAGGTTCAAGAACATAAACTTGCAGGTCAAAACAAGGGAAAAGGAGAAAACTACAGGTTTAAGAACATAAACTTGCGGGTCAAAACATGAGAAAGGATAAAACTACAGGTTTAAGAACATAAACTTGCAGGTCAAAACAAGGGAAAAGGGAAAACTACAGGTTTAAGAACATAAACTTGCAGGTCAAAACAAGAGTAAAGGAGAAAACTACAGGTTTAAGAACATAAACTTGCAGGTCAAAACAAGAGAAAAGGAGAAAACCACAGGTTTAAGAATACAAACGTGCTGGACAAAACAAGAGAAAAAGAGAAAACAACAGTTTTAAGAACATAAACTTGCAGGTCAAAACAAGAGAAAAGGAGAAAACTACAGGTTTAAGAACATAAACTTGCTGGGCAAAACAAGAGAAAAGGAGAAAACTACAGGTTTAAGAACATTAACTTGCAGGTCAAAACAAGAGAAAAGGAGAAAACTACAGGTTTAAGAATATTAACCTGCNTTATTGGAATAAACTACAGGTTTAAGAACATAAACTTGCTGGTCAAAACAAGAGAAAAGGAGAAAACTACAGGTTTAAGAACATTAACTTGCAGGTCAAAACAAGAGAAAAGGAGAAAACTACAGGTTTAAGAACATTAACCTGCAGGTCAAAACAAGAGAAAAGGAGAAAATATTTGAGTAATTTTAAAATTTCTTAGACATCTTTCTTAACACGTGGGACCTTTGAAATTTCGTTCTCAATAGATTAAAGCTGTACAGAAGGACATAGTTAGGAATTAGTATTTACCTGGTTTGGGGTTTTAGGAGAAGTTCTCAGAAGTTTCGTATATTTTAAAATTATTAATGCTCTTAAAGTTTGCTTTTGTTACACTCTGTAAAATTTTGACTTTCAGGGTTTATGAAAACAATGCTTAACCTTAAAAAAGGAGCTCTATTGGTAAAATTATCTTTTTTTTTAAATGTTTAATGTACAGCGAGACCTTGAAAACTGTGGATTAGGAAGCCGATTTAAATAAAAAATATGTGTATTTGATGATGTTACAAAGAAAATAGTTTACTTGTGACTTACGAGATCACGTATTCAGTAAAATGGGGCTGTTCACACCATGCATAATGGCTGTGTCATACATTGGACTATTCAAAGTTATAACTTGAGTCTAAAAGTTTTTTTCCTATTCCATAGTTTTCTGGTTCTCACTGTATTGTGTTTTATATTTCTAAATATTTATTTTGATTGTACAGGGTTGCAGTTGACCTGGATATAAGGATAGGATGGGATCTAGCTCATGCAGTTGGTAATATACAACTCAAGATGCATGAGTGGGGAGCAGATTTTGCAGTTTGGTGTTCATACAAGTACTTGAACTCCGGAGCTGGAGGTATATCTGGAGTTTTCTTTCATAATAAACATCATAACAATCCTCCATCTCATCTACAGGGCTGGTGGAGCAATAAACAGGTGATGGAGAATAGTTTTATTGCATCCAGGACTGTTAGCGAATGTTTTAGTGACCCCCTCCCCCACCATTTAAAGAGTTTCATGCACAATTTACAACAGTGCCTCTGGAACTTTCGTTTGATGAAGAAATCTTTGAATATCATACTGTTTTTTTTACATAATTTGTGATAGAAAATGTTGAAAGTTGAATTTTAATTTCTATCAGAAAGAGCGCCGCGAAAATATAGTAAATATTGATTATTTAAAACCCCAACCACTTTATCGTAACTTCGAGATATGTCTTTTAGTTGGCTTTCATAAATGAGAAAATTTCAAAGAATTTAAATTTATTCAATAACTTTTCTAAAACTTACATTCAAACTAAATAGAATCAAGACTGATCCTGAACACGCAGCAGAAAACTGTGTCCTTAAAAGCATGCTTAAAAAAGATTCCTTTTGAAAATAAATCACAAAGAAGTTATAGCACTTTGCGTATTCTTGGAATTTCTCTTAATAAATAAATATTATTTTTTTAATTTTTCATTGATTTAGGAGACACGATTCGAGATGAGAGAGATAATCGATGCAAGTGTCGGAGCTGAAACATTTAGGGATATAATCTTTTTCAATTTTATTTATAATGGAACAAAGGAGTTCAGTCTTTTCCACAAACTCTAATGTTCTATACATTTTTGCAACCTGATGTCGTAGACCTTAGATATTTCAAACTTTGCATTCTGTTAGATAAAATAATCTTTGAAATATCAAAGGTTTACACCATCAGGATGAAAAGATAAAGGGATTAGAAAATTTGAGTCAGTGGCAAAGATTCAAATTATTTTGAAAACTTTGATTCCTGATTTAACCAGAATTAAAAGAATTGACGCAAATAAAAATGTACGTTCAAAATTAAATTAAAAATCAAATTTTCAAATTACGTTTTCAATTTTTTGATGAAAAGATTTGTGTCTAGGTTGTGTAATCCTCCTCCTTGGTTAGCTGCTCTTCATCTTGCAAGCCTAGAGATATTCAAGGAGGTTCAATCTTTTAGCTTGGATACAGGGTGATCCAATAAGCATGACAGTTATAAACACGACTTAAAAATCGTCTGAATATTTCTGATATCTATCTAATATAAAAGTGTGTATCGAAAAGTTAAACGGTTTATGTAAAGGGACTGTGTGCGTAATTTCAAGTGACCCTCCATGAAAATATGTCAATTCCTGATTCACAACGGTACCCTTGAAACCTTTAATCAATTGCCGTTTTTCTCAGCTTAAAGGTGTATAATTTTGAAAATTTCTATTTGTTTTCTTTGAGAGAAACCATAATTGTAATTAATTATTGTTGAAAACAATAAGCATGGAGGGTCACTTTAAATTACGCTTACAGTCCCTTTCAGGTTTCCATAATGTGATGGTACCTCCTAAAACGTATAATTCATGCAACATTTTACTGATCCAAACTTTGTTTTTAGATCAATCTTTGATCAAAGACGACCTTCAAGTCGTCGTTCCAGTCTTTAATGTCGGCCTTAGTATATCCCTAATCTCCGTAAATCTTGAACCTTATATCTTTAGAGTCCTAAACCTTGTATCTGTATATAGGTGGGGATGAAGAAAATATTAGAAAAGCAGTTCCTGCTCACTGGATACCTAGAGCACCTTCTAACCTTGAAATTCTCGGGTATCAAACTTTAAACTTAAAAAAAAATCTAAATCATTAAATTTTTTTTATTGTAAAAGTTTTGCTTATGGTTAAAAAAGCAGTAAATCTTTCTTGGGACTTACTCTTAGTCTGAAAATTTTATCATTAGTTTATTTATTTTTAAGTTTAATAATTTAATTAAAACCTCATTTTAAATCTTCATATTTAAGAAATGCTTGTATTAACTGTAGCTTAAAAACATATGATTTAAGTTTATTTTTTAAGATAAATTGGAGATTTTAACGCCTAAGAATCCTGCTGAGAGAGGTTGTCAGTTGTCTCTTGTATTCAGGAAACCAGATTTTAAAACTATTATTGGAATTTTTGAAATCCTTAGTTTTTCCTCAAATCCTATTTTTTTTTTTAATAACGTATAATGAAATATTGTACAGCAGTAACCAGAAAACTGTAGAAAGCTTTGTGTCTTCGTTAATATTAAGGTTTATTAAGGTGATTTGATTTATGTCTAAAATTGTCAAAATCACATTTAATAATAATAAAAATATAGAGTAAAGACTACAATCATTGAACTTTTTTTCTTTGAAATCGCAATTTCTAATTTAGTATCTTAATTTTTTAAAGACCCGGAGTTTTAGTGTTAAAGAATGAATCCATGTGGCTTTTTTGTGGTAACAAAGTTCACCATATACCCACTTTTATTTTTATCAATACCATTAAGATTAAAATATAAAAATCTGGTTGTTGAATGTAGAACTAAGGTTGAGAAGGTGTTTGCTCGGCTCCAGGAGAAAGGTGTTATCTGTGACCTGAGAGGTCAGGTGATGAGGGTTGCTCCGGTACCATTGTACAACACGTACAAGGACGTGTACATGTTTACAAGAATACTTGGAGAAACGTTGTCAGCACAAAATGTTTTGTAAGGGTTGCTAACAGAGGGTGAGGCTTTAACGAAACCCCTAAAATACTTTCTCACGTCCTGCAATCTTACAGCTGCAATAAACCGTGAAGTTAACATGAATAATGATTATCTACAACTACTTACAGGGAAGTTAATGGAATTTTACTTAACCAAGGTTTCCCCAGACCAAGTTTGTCTACAAAACATCCAGAGCGTAGCGTAATTAAAAGTAAAATTTCTATTTTCCCGAAAAATTAATTGTACACAATTATATCGTCTTTCATGGAGAAATGCGCGAATTTTGTCATGACAATTTTGCAGAGTGGGAGGCTATTTTAACATCCCGCTGTTGAGGGAATCATGGGTCGTTAAAGTTGGTTCAAAGGCGTTAAAAAATATCATTCTTTGTGGGTTTCCCTGTATAGTGTCTAGCTATGTATATTCGAACAGGGTTGGATTTATATAAATAAATAGAATTCTTGTTTGCTAGTTTTATTTAAAAGTGAATCATGACTCAAGATTTGAACAAAACAACTTTTATAGTTTCTGCAACTCAATGGACTGAAATTATACAAATTATTTTCATCTTTAAACTTAATATTTTTATTTGATCAGTATTACAGAGAAAGATATTTTTCTATAATCTATAAATATTAATAACAATAGTTCTAAAATAATCAGAATCTTAGGGTTATAAAAAATTATACCAGTTCTAGTTTTTTAATTAAATTTTGAACACAATAATAATAATAACAATTCAGAGGCTGATATATATTTCAATATAGTGTCCAGTGCTGAAAATGTTACATAATAAAGAGTGGTTTGTGCACTATAGTTTCAGTTGAAGTAAATATTTCCATTTACTGATAGCACCGATTGAAGGATTCATAACTCTAATTGGATAATGAGATAGATAGAAAGATAGATGTTACCGCCATATTATTTCTATTGGTTTAGAATAGACAACAAACACATGACTGAACCCTGATTGGATGAGGCGCTAATGGACTCGGCATACAGGAGTCTGTGTATAATTATTAATTATATACCAATGAATTATCAAGTACTTAACATGTATTAAATCACCATTTCAGTTCAGTTACCGACACTGTATCTATTTATATGATGCACATAAAGTTCAAAAGAAGGGGATCGTCATTAAGCGCACTGTCTCGTTTTTGCCTTTTTTGTATTTTAAAGTTCTCTCTATCTGATTAAAAGTCGGCCTGGTACTTGAAATGAAGCGGCGTTTACAGTGGGCGTGGCTCACCACTGTATGTATGTCTCAGAATATATATACCTGTTATTCTGTATTATATATATTCTGAGATGTATGTACATATCTTTTATATATCCACTTCAATCCACGCAGTATTTTTATAAACACTAGAGAGAAAAAATGTGGTCTACCAATTTTGTATAAATCCTCGATTTTATAATTTCTTCACCGTGCATTAAATATCGGAAATCAAAGACAACTTTCAAGTCATCTCTCAATTCCCATATTTATTTGGAAACTCTGTACGATGAAAAATAAAATATCTATGATCCATTATGAAAAATATTAGATATAAAACATTGACATTTTTATGTTTGAATTTCTTCCTCCAAGCCTTAATACAGTGTTCTACTGCGATATCAAACCCCCTCTTTTCCTATTCTGTGAATTTTAAAGGAAAACATTAATTTTATAATGTACAAAAGTAGAAACACTGCAAACTATAGACAGAAGGTGAACGTTTATTTTGCGACATCACTGGTACAACTTTGTGACCTCACAGCTCCTCTAGTTTTAATTTCACGCACAACAACGAGAAATGAAAATTTATCCTGAGCTGAAAACTTTAGAATGAGCTATTCTTAATCCCGATTACTTAATCTGAGCATCCAATGGACACACTTTTGATTTTCTTCCTAAACCGTTCTTTCTTTGATATAGGAGAGAAAAATCAAAAACCGGTATTCTTAAATTCGAGAGTTCCTCCCATTTCTGTATATAATCTTAAATGGCGCGCAAAATTTCAAATTTATCGGCTTCGTATACGCGACTCTGATTGGTTGAATTTTTAACACTTTTCAGGATACAAGTACAAGATTAGATTACTCTCGATATTATGAAAAAGAGAGGATCACGCATTAATCTCTATATCCACCATTCTAAAGTTTTCAGCTCTGTTCCATAAAAATTCAAAACATTTTTGTTCTTAACAGCTATTCAATAAGTTGAATTATCAATGAAAACTTCAAATCTTATGTCTCCAGTTTACTTTTGTTTGACATGGAAAGAATGACAAAAATTAATGGAAAAAAGCAGTTACAAAAAAATGAGAATTTTAAACAGAACGTTAAAGAGTATTTGTCAAATTTATGACTAAGCTGTGGAAACCTCTCAGATGCTTGTGAAGTCTCTTAAAAACTTCAAAAACCATTGACAGGGGCGGATACAGGGGGGAGGCGGGGGGACATGCTTAAGGGAAAGAAACCCTAGTGCAAAACAGGAAAAATATCTGTCTTAATAAAGTATAATGTGTGAAAAGTTAAAAATCTAGTTTTCTTAGTCTTTAGTCATTAATTTTGACTCTTTTTGAGTCTTTTTGTTCCTAATTATGAATTTTTTTGTTCCTAAAAAATCTTGCCCCCCCCCCTCACTTAAATCCTGTATCCGCCCCTGACCATTGAAGATAATATTTAATAAAAACGTGTATTACTACAACAAAGTTTGGCAAGCTTCAAAGTTGATGGTGTCCACTTCGGTACATAAAGTTCATGTTCATGTTTTTTTTTGTAATTGTTCTATTTTAACTGAATAAAAATGTAAAATAAAACAAATTCATTTATTTCTTAATTTTTGATCCATTTCTAAAGTCAAACTTCGTTGCATTTCAAGGCATGATACCCGTATGGTGCACTAAGTACCGTTCTATAGGATGAAAGTATAGATTGCACGGATACATACATCTTATCTTTATACGGGTCTTTTATTTTCATCCAGGGTGTTCCAATAAACATAGGAATTAAATGACGACTTCTATATCGTCTTTGTTCCAAGCAGGATTGTTTCGTAAATATAATTTTGTAGTATCACAGTTAAAAAGTTTAAAACCGAAATCTACGAGTCTCGGGATTTCCAAAATATGGTCTAACATTTTTTTCACCATTAAAATTGCCGGAGGTGGAAATTTGTCCAGATTCCAGTTAATTAAAAGTTAACAAAACTGTGCAAATTTTTATATCTCGGTCAATTTGAGAGATTCAAATAAGGTAGACCACATTTTAAAAAGCTCAGAAGACGAAAAATATTTTTTATGCACTTTGTGTCATTTATCGAAAAATAAAACGATATTCTAGTCTTCTCTTAGTTCCCATGTTTATTTGGATACCCTGAAAAATATTAAGTGCAATCATTTATATTAAAAATGCGTAATTTAAACCTTTAGACTTTAATTAAATCCCTTTGTTTAATTCCATTAATTAAATACCTTTATACAGTCCCTGTAATTAAATATCTTCATACAATACCTATAATAAAATACCTTTATACAATCCCTATTAAATACCTATGTACAATCCCAATAATTAAATCCCTTTCTACAATCCCTATAATTAATCCCTTTATGCAGTCCTTTTAATTGAATCCCATTCTACAATCCCTATAATTAAATACCATTGTTTAATCCCTTTGATTAAATTCCTTTATACAATCCCTTTATGTAAATCCCTGTAGTCAACTCGTTTTTTAAATCTATTTATCAAATCCCTTTATAGAATCCCTATAATAAAATATCTTTGTATATCCATTTAATAAAATATCTTTATATATCCCTTTAATGAAATATCTTTGTATATCCCTTTAATAAAATATCTTTATATATCCCTTTAATAAAATATCTTTGTATATCCCTTTAATAAAATATCTTTATATATCCCTTTAATAAAATATCTTTGTATATCCCTTTAATAAAATATCTTTATATATCCCTTTAGTAAAATATCTTTGTATATCCATTTAATAAAATATCTTTATATATCCTTTAAATAAAATATCTTTATATATCCCTTTAATAATATATCTTTGTATATCCTTTTAATAAAATATCTTTGTATATCCTTTTAATAAAATATCTTTGTATATCCCTTTAATAAAATATCATTTTAAAATTTGTTTATTAAATCTCATTATAAGATTTCTTTAATATGATTAATTCAATCGTACAAAAATTCCGGAAAAACTAAATTTTCTAGGTTAGCGCTGAAAATTTGACATTTAAGCAAAACCTTGATTAAGTTCAGAACATGATTTGCCTCATCAAACAAACAAATAGACAATATATGCTGATAGGTGTAATTAAATCAATATACATATAATAATGCTGCTCTGTATCATATTACAGAATTGAAGGTAATATTGTATTATGATATGAATAAGCTTAAAGGAGTGTGGAAAAGATGCAGAACATTTTGAGCTTGGCATATTAGATTATAAAAACGGATGCTTTTTTTCAGAAATATAATTTAAATCCTAGCGAGCCATAAGCAAAGAGAATAGAATATATATTAGAGTGGAATTTAGACAATCCTTCGGTATGAATTTTGTCAGTCCCTTTCAGACTGAAAGGGAGTTCAAAGTAATGTTCACAAATTATGTGCAGTAGAGTACATTAATACAGTATGTAACCTAGACTATCCATTTCAATTTCGAATTTTTTAAAGCTGTTAAACAAACTTTATAAAATGAATTAGGTGAATAAAAAACATCATTTGATTTATAGTTATAACGGAAAATCATCGTTTGTAAAGTGAAAGGCATAGAGCCTATGTGAAATGATCATTGGTCAATTATGGAACCAGCCTATTTCATAATTTGGGTTTTCTTTTAATATTAATTTTAGATTTTCTATAAAATAATGTTCAAGGGCCCAAAAGGTTATATAGCGCATTTTTGTGAAGTATACCTGCAGTATGGAAACAGTACAACAAAATGGCCGTTTTACACTTTTTCTAGTAAATTCTACTCTTATATATATTCTATTCTCTTCGTCCATAAGTCATCCCTCAAGTCCAGGGACCGAATTTTATGAATTGGAGATATCGCTGAACTACCAAGCTACATCTGGTTCAAATCCTGAATCACTGATATAGATTATCATGAATATTTAAATTGGGATCGGTAATTCATGACTTGAACCAGCGGTATGTAACTACCTCGAATTCATTACTTGAACCAGAGGTATGTAGTTCAGCGACCTACCTTGAATTCTTTAAATCTGGTCCCAGATTATACAGTAATATGGTCCCAGATTATACAATAATATGGCCCAGTAAGTTAAATATTTTGACATTTATTAGGAAAAAAACCAACAGACAAAAGTAATACATATATTTATATATACATTATATAATGTATATATGTAATATGTGTGCTGAAAGGATCACGTAATAATGGGCGTCAAGTGCCGGGGAGCCCCCCAAAAAAGTGAAAACCATAGATTTCACTTACCACCGATAATAATATTTATGAAACAATCAATTTATAAAAACCTAAATAACTTCAAGTGATCCTCTATTTAAGAGTTATATTCCGGGCTCCCAGTCCCAACGGTATCCTTTAACCTTTATTATGATAACAATTCTAGATTTGCTTGTTTCTAAAAGAGATTTATTATGGCAATGTCTCCCTTGTTCATGCTGCATAAATCCGCAAATTGCTGTTATTAAAATACCGCATTTAAAATTTTTGGGTTAAAATAAAGGATATCTTTCAAATTTTTGTTCAGACAACGGTTTAAAGGGTACCGTTGTGAATTTGTACGTAACTTTTTCAAGAAGATGGTCAGTTGAAATTACTTCGATAAGTTTTAAAGGAAAACTATATCCGCTTGGTCTATAAAACTTTTAGATAAAATGGATATATCAAAAACTTATCTCTTCTAAATTTTCCTTGCAGTTGAATATCAGGATTGCCTATGCACAATGAACATTGCACAGTGCACACCTGTTAGACTCCCCCCCCCCTCCTCCCCCCTCCCCCTTCCATCCACAATGCTAAAAAATGCTAAAAAGGTCCAGCTGAGGTGTAGTGAGATGCACCACCAGCTTCAAGGTTCTCTCTAAACCTAAACAAAGCATCAAGATATTCAAATCTTTATTCTTCAAGGAATTGTTTCTCAATCCTCACTCATCTCATCCCTTACCTTGATACTGGACAGGATCAGAGACATAGAGAATAGAATATATAGAGAGGAATTAAAAGAATCTCTCGGTATGAATTTTTTCAGTCCCTTTCAGCCTGAAAGGGAGTTCAAAGTGTACAAATCATGTAAATGTTCACAAATTATACGCAGTAGAGTACATTAATACAGTATGTTCCCTAGACTATCCATTTCAATTTCGAAATTTTTAAACTGTTAAATAAACTTTATAATTTGAATTAGGTGAATAAAAAACATCACTTAATTTATAGTTATAACGGAAAATCATCGATAGTAAAGTGAAAGTCTATGTGAAATGATCATTGGTCAATTACTCCTTTATGAAATCAGCCTATTTCATAATTTGTGTTTTTTAATATTAATTTTAGATTTTATTTTCAAAACATTTAGTTAAAGAAAAATTTTGAATTGAAGATTCTGATTCCAAAATAATTTTCCCATTTGAAAATTTGTAAAATGAATTTAAAATATTAAGTTTATCTCCATCCTCAATTTTAGTGGAAAAAAAGTTGAACCATATGTTGATATCTTGAATATTTCTAAAATATTGGCTTTCAAATAATTTTCAAGAAAATTTTTTTATAAAATGATGTTCCAGGGCCCAAAAGGTTATATAGCACAAAAATGTGAAGTACACCTGCAGTATGGAAACAGTACAACAAAATGGCCGTTTTACACTTTTTTCTAGTAAATTCCTCTCTATATATTCTATTCTCTATGATCAGAGATCTTGGAACTAATCAACCAACCTTAGTTACAGGTTCTTCAGTTGAGGATATAACATTGAGTAAATTCAAGCTTGTTAAAGGAAAAGTCACAAATTTTGAAAATGATAAAAAAATGATGAAAACTCAGTTGATTTTTCTGTATTCATCTTTAAAAACTGTACCAATCCTTTTTATGTACCAATCCTTTTTTTGTTCCACTATTTATGTAGCATCTTATGTACCGATCCTTCCAGATGTAACAATTTTTAAAACTCTTACTAATCTCTCCTGAACCCTGTAAACTCTCCTGTGACCTGTAAACTCTACTGAATCCTGTAAACTCTACTAAACCCTGTAATCTCCTCTCCTGAGCCCAGTAAATTCTCCTAAACCCTGTAAACTCTCTTGAACCCTGTAAATTCTCCTAAACCCTGTAAACTCTCTTGAACCCTGTATATTCTCCTGAACCCTGTAAACTCTCTTGAACCCTGTAAACTCCTCCTCTGAACCCTGAAAACTTTCCTGAATCATATAAACTCTACTTATCCCTTTAAACTCTCCTAAACCCTGTTAATTCTCCTGAATCCTATAAACTCTACTGAACCCTGAAATCTCTTCTTATGAACCCTGTAAACTCTCCGTGACCTGTAAACTCTACTAAACCCTGCAAACTCAACTGAACCGTATAAACTCTCCTGAACCCTGTAAACTCTCTGGACTCTGTAGACTCCTCCCCTGAGCCCTGAAAACTCTTCTGAACCTTGAAAACTTTCCTAAAATATGTAAACTCTACTGATCCCTTTAAACTCTCCTGAATCCTATAAACTCTTCTGAAACCTGTACACTTTCCTGAACCAAAACTCCTATGTTGAACCACCTAGTGCCTAAAACTCTTCAGAACCCTTCAAAACTTTTCATCTGTTTCAAAATCTTCAAACTATTAGATAATGTGTTAACCACTATTAACCCATTTTTACCAACAAAGTCTTCATGTACATGTAAGTATACGTATACTAACCCTCCTTAAAACTACTATTTTATATTTTGATCCAACTGTAAATACTGCGGAACTGCTTGTCAGTTGTCAACCCGTTAATCCAAGTTAAATGGTTTGAACTGTTGCCCCCTCCGGGACTGTTCCCTCTCTTTATCTCCTGGTTGTTTCCCCAGCTAGAGGAGTCTTTAGAGTAGGAACTGGTCGGTTTCAAGGTTCCCAGGCATCACACGCTTCAAGCACTATCCTACCTCTGGCATTGGGGCCTTTTATCAGGGTTCACGATTCACTTCCGATTTTTTTTCATTATTCTTTAAAAAAGTTTTTGTCCGAATATATTTTCTGTTTTCCAAAAGAATCAATGTTATGCCTGTAGGATATAATCTGGTTCTAATCTCGGGAACCCTGAGAGTGTTGGCGCTAGTTGCGTAACCTTGTATAGGGGTTCAGTATAGTCAGTGTTGCAGTGGGAGCAACTCCTTTAAAACCCTTCATCCTTTATCCTTTCCTTCCTTATACACCTCCTTTCATGCTCCACCCACCTCCACTCTAGAGCCATGCTGTGGGCGTGGTTGTGGGTGGTCGGGGTGGGGGCGGATCAGTTTGGCCCGTCAACAACCCTGCAGGACAACCATAAATATTACACTCTGTCAGTCTATCAGAATAATATTGCAAACTCTTTTGAAGAGAACTTTATAGACATGGAGAATGCGGAAATCAAGCAGGGTGAGTTATATAATCTCAATTCATCAAATTCTCATTAATTTCACAAATATTGTGTTTTACAATTTGTCATATTTGATAAAATTCGTTTTTCCACATATCATCCCTCGATCATTTATACTGATTCTGCTTTCTCAATCTTATTATTACTTCATTTATTTCCATTTTAATTAAGCTTCTCGTATCCCTTTATCCTATTTTTATCGTCCGTTCCCCTCATTTATGTCTCAAAACACTTATTACAATTTTGTTTATCAATATTTTTCGAACTTTTTCCATTCTCTGTCGTATTTTTCAGTCTGGAGATCAAAGATGCAAAATTATTTATTTTCTCTGCAAAACCATTTACTTGCTCTGCGTATTCATTTAATATTTCTGCAAAATCATTTATATGCTCTACAGAATCATTTTTTTGCTCTTCAAGATCATTTATTTGCTCTGCAAAATCATTTTCACTGCACGAATTTTTACTTGCTCTGCGTAATCCTTTGATTTCTCTGCAAAATTATTCATATGCTCTACAGGATCATTTATTTGCTTTGCAAAATCATTTATTTGCTCTGCAAAATCATTTTTTGCTCTGCAAAATCATTTATTTGCACTGCAAAATCATTTATTTTCTCTGCAAAATCATTTTTGCACTGCAAAATCATCCCTGTAGTAGTCATACAATACCCAACTTCAATAAGGAAAATATGAGTTTGTACTAGGTACAAGGGCATTAGGTTTCTGATTTGATAAACATGATAAAGATCATATTTTGAGATAATAATTAGGAAATGTTTGATTTAACAAATATCACGATTTTTTACTTTTACATCATTATAAATTCAATATAAATTTGTATACGTACAGTGACACCCACAAAACAGTGGCAGAGAAAGACGACATTTTGAAAAGTTTGATTTGTTTAATTAGTTGTTTATAAATTAACTGATTAGCTTATCTAGATCTGTGTATAAATTTCTTTTTTTATGTTCGTTGGAAAATTTAAAATCTAATTTCGAGGATCAAAAGGTGCTCTGTCTTTTATCCAAGAGGAGTTAAATCAGAAAAATGTCAGTTTTAAAAGACCAAAAACGAGAGGAACGAATTAACAGTATTGTATTCATTGAGCTGAGGAAAGAAGAAGCATGTTGGGTTTTTCTTGAAAACGGAAATTACCGTTGATGATATTAATTCCACGTTTAACTGAATTCTGTCCTTGGGGCTAAATGATGTTCAATTTACAGTTCACATTTAATAATCTTATATGAAGGATGGATTAAAAAAAGGACGTCCGGGTAGGAGGGTGGTGAGGGGGTCGGTAAGCGTTCTTTTTTGTCAATAAAACTTCAAATTTTTTTCTTGTTTATACGATTCTGAAAGCCAAAAAGTATAAATAAATTTCTTTACATTTTGATTATTTCAACTAATTAACTGGTTAAAGCAGACTGACCCCGTAGCGCAATGATGCGTTAACGATTCCACGCAATGACATTGGTTAAAGGCATTGTATTATACTTTACACCAGACCCGAGATCAATTTCGTAGAATAGGATTCCATTACAAGGATTAACAGGAGACACTTTCAAGAAGTCATTTAAACTTTACAAACAAAAACAACTAATTTAAATCAAAAGCGTAACAAGAGAAAGAAAAGGATTTTAGATAGAGTATTCTGATCATGACAACTCTATCTATTGGCATTTTATCTCTGTTCTTTCGTTATGTTCGAAAAATCCTCTGAATATTTATTGATATTTTATTTGATATTTAACTGCATATTGAGAAATATCTGAAATATGTCGTTAATATCAGATTTCAAAGTAAGAATATCAAAAACAAACCTGACTCAAACAGATATTAAATCTGGTGTCATAAATATATTTTTATAGCGTGCAAAAATATGAATTTTGGTCACGCGCGTTTTCATGATACTCCTGTAAAGGTGGGTTTGTGAGCGCGTTTGCGTGCCGAAAAGGTCGTGTTTGAAGGTTATTTTGGTATTCATAACAATAGTAATAATCATTATTATTAGTCTTACTACTTTTACAGCAAATAGATTACTATTTACTTGGATATGACTTTAACAGGACATGGAGAAAGATGAAAAATAACGGGATTTAATGGGAGTTGGTTAAAATGAGGAAGTATGTAATTAATGGTTGATCCGGAGGAAGGAAAATACTTGGGAGAAGGATTGTATAATACAAGATAAGAATAGGACCTGGAGCAGGATTGTTTACTAAAGAAAAGGTTACGACCTGAAGAAGGATTGTATAACACAAGATAAGAATAGGACCTGGAGTAGAATTGTTTACTAAAGAAAAGATTACGACCTGAAGAAGGATTGTATAACACAAGATAAGAATAGGACCTGGAGTAGGATTGTTTACTAAAGAAAAGGTTAGGACCTGAAGAAGGATTGTATAATACAAGATAAGAATAGGACCTGGAGCAGGATTGTTTACTAAAGAAAAGGTTACGACCTGAAGAAGGATTGTATAACACAAGATAAGAATAGGACCTGGAGTAGGATTGTTTACTAAAGAAAAGGTTAGGACCTGAAGAAGGATTGTATAATACAAGATAAGAATAGAACCTGGAGCAGGATTGTTTACTAAAGAAAAGGTTAGAACCTGAAGAAGGATTGTATAACACAAGATAAGAATAGGTCCTGGAGTAGGATTGTTTACTAAATAAAAGGTTAGAACCTGAAGAAGGATTGTATAACACAAGATAAGAATAGGACCTGGAGTAGGATTGTTTAATAAAGAAAAGGTTAGGACCTGAAGAAGGATTGTAAAAAACCAAGATGACAATAAAACCTGAAATAGAATAGAAATAGGATTATTTACGAAAGGAAGGATAGGACCTGAAAAAAGGATTTTATAACACCAAGATAAAAATAGGACCTGGAGCAGAATTATATACTAAAGGAAGAAGGACCTGGAAAAGGATTGTAATACAAGATCATAATGGAAACTGGAGTAGGATTATACCAAAGTAAGGAAAGGACTTAAAGAAAAGGGAACATAGAATTATAATAAAATATTCTGGATTAAAGTAATTTAAGTCTTTGTCGCAAACTCAGGTTTTCTGAGCCCTATATATTTGCAATCTTTTATATTTCAAACTAAGATTATTTGATCTAACACAATTAATAGTTTGAAATAAAAGGTCTCCGATATTGGTTAGATATGAGATAGGTATATAAAATCCCTTTGAATACACGGGAAAGAGTTGATATGGATCTAAAGATTAATTAAATATATAATACAAAGGGAAGTATAGAACTTAAAGTAGGTTTGCATAGCAAGGGAAGGATAGTAGGTTTGAATATTAAGAGAAGAATAGGATCTGGAGTAAGATTGAATATTATATGAAAGCTGATACCTGGATATTGGTTTAATTACCTTGAATAAGTGTTATTCTATGCTTCATGACAGGCCTAGCGCGCACTCAACATGATTTGTACATCTTTATGTGCACGACGTGTGTCGTGAATGTGCGCTGTATACACAGCATGAATATTGTGTGCTTGAGAGGTGTACAAGTTAAAAGAAATGAATAGCTGCGCGCATACACGTTCATTTTTGTATGCTAAAAGAAAATAATCAACTTTAGGCCCAAAATAGTTTTGCAGGACATAATACATAATACATAATACAATAAAACAGCTTCAAGATATTCTGAAAAGTGTGATTTTGATCCAGCAACTATTATTTTGTTTCTATAATTGTGATTAAGTTCCGGAGGTTTTAATGGAAAGTTCCAGAAAATGTGATTGTGATCGGAAAAGGTTATTTAGGTTCTATATAAAGTTTGGTCAGACTTCAGAAAGTGGGATAATACTGCAGAAGTTGTGATTTTGTTTAGAAAGCTTTCACTAGACCAATAAATTTTAATAATTATAATTATTTTTGATATTAATCATGATCTTAACCAAAAAATTAATAAGATAATTTCACTGCATACTAATTAGAACCTTTGTGAACTATTATATACTGGATACTTATTAGAACCTTTGTAAACTATTAGATACTGGATACTAATTAGAACCTTAGTATAATATTATATACTGGATACTAATTAGAACCTTTGTATACTATTATATACTGGATACTAATTAGAACCTTCGTAAACTATTAGATACTGGATACTAGAACCTTTGTATAATATTATATACTGGATACTAATTAGAACCTTTGTATACTATTAGAGACTGGATACTAGAACCTTAGTAAAATATTAGATACGGGATACTAATTAGACCCTTACTATAAGATACTGAATACTAATTTGAACCTTATTATAAGATACTGGATACGGTGATCTGAGTTTAAGTAACTAGGTTAAGCAAATAATCTGTGTGTGTACAGAGTTAATATTTGCTAATACTTAATGTTAAAGGGGGGGGAAGAGTTGAAAATTGAAGGGGGGGGGGAGATGTGAAAAGTGAAAAGATTTGACACAGTAACGCTTGTTAGGGTCATCATACATAATATGAAATATAGGTACAAGAGAGAAGCAGCACTGAAGGAATTGAGTCTTTGCCACAAATTCTGATATTTTGCAACCCAATTTCCTAGATTTTAGATATTTCAAACTAGAATTCTGTTAGATCAAATAATCTAAGTTTTAAATTCGAAACAATCATGTTGCAAATATATAGGAATTACATTTTAAAAGGTTGAGGTCTGAGAGGGTTGATCAAGAGCTATAGTATTTTCAGCAAAATAATGTTGGGTAATTGTATTACCATTATTTTTGTGTAAAACTTGAATTTTGTCTACTTTACACACTTAGATTTTGTACGTTTATAAAGAAACAAATGTTTAAGTATTTTTCCTCTGATTGTTTGTTAAATCTATCATTTGTGATTGAAAAATATTTGCTTTGTTTCTATGAATATGATTCTTTCTCTTTAAACACAATTCATGCCAGTAGGAAATTAAAAGAGTTCAAATTGTTTCCGCTTTCTGTTGACACCCAAATCCCCCCCCCTCCCCTACCCTCCGTGCCGGATTTCCTGCATTCATCCTAATCTCATTTTTATTATTTTCTAGGTTTGTCCGATACTATGGTTGGAGCTGAGCTGATTAAACCTCTGTTTCCGTTTCCGTTCTACGGCCATTTTATCTCCGAGTTCCATATTACTACTCATGGATTCCTCTCCCTGTCCTCCCGTCTACATGATTATATTTATAAAACACAGTATATTGCACCTCTTAGAATTAAGGTAATTTTTACACATTTTATTTGAGGCTTTGTTTTGTGGATATCGAGATCAATTCAAGATCTTTTGTTAATCTGCAGATTAGTTTGCTCTTTATCTGATATCTAGTGGTTATCGTCCCTGCAGGAATAACTGAAATAAAAAGATCAATCATTGATTCTCAAATTAAAAGTGCCTACAATGAATATCGAGATTAAGCATTCGGGATTATGGGTATCCATCACAAAAGTTCCTAGCTTAGGAAAATTATTGTATTTAGCCAGTTTTTGTAATAATAATCATGTTAAAGGTTTAGTAGCTTTGAAGAAAAATTCTAAACAAAACTAAACATTCATGAACCACTAACTAAAAATTTCGAATCTGTGCAACCTCATGTCGCTGACCTGTGATATTTTAAATTACGAAATTTTTTGTTTCAAATAGTCTATTTCAAAGTTCACGCCATCAGGTTTCAAAATTCAGACATTCGAAATTATAATTTGTGGAGAGTTAGCGAATAGCGATTATATGTTTAGAATATTATCAATTTCATCTGTTTTGATAAAAATTATATCTTTCAAATTTTTTTTAATCTATTTCCTGAATATACATAAATTCCTGGAAATAAGTAATCACGTTTTAAAAATTATACAATTTACAAGTATGAGAAAGAAAGAAGAGTTTATATTTTAAGTACACCCCCCCGCCCTTACTACTTTCATTTATGAATTTGCATCAACTATATATTATAATATATTATAACATACCATACCAAGGTTTTTTCTAATCCTTGCACTATGCCCACATACACGGGGTGCCATTAACCAGCGCATTATCACTAAACCGAGGTCACACAATACATAAATAGAAAATATTGTGCGGGCGGATATATATTTATATATTTTACATTTTTATACTTTTTCAAGGAGATCTATAATTTTATTCGCAACAGTATAACTGCTAACCGTGAAAAAAGTTTCATGAACTAATTAGAATTCAGTTTGTGGCCTTTTGTCAAAAAAAGGAAATTGACTAAATGACAAAGGGGATTGATTTTTGCCACAAACAAAAATTTTCTAAACACAATAGAAAATTTTCCAACACAGTACCGTAGAATTTGGATATTTTAAAATATAAATTCTGTTAGATCACATAATGTAAGTTTAAATATTATAGATTTAAACCATCAGAATGCAAAGATATAGGGGTTAGAACATTTGAGTTTGTGGCAAAAACTCAATTCATTTGAAAAGTATTTCGCTTGATTAATAATTAATTGGAATGAAATCGAAAGAAAAAAATTGTTATTTTGAAAACAAAAAATGCTTTTAAAAGAAATTGAATAAGTTAATCAAGAAAAAAATTACGAAAACATCAGATTTATATAAAAATAAAAAGAATAAAAAAACGAATATTGAAAATCTGTGAATAAACTGCAGTTTCAAGAATAACATATATGTACCGTGTACGTACACACGTACACTGTGTAAACAACGACAATAAAAAATGTGAGATATTAAGAAAATCGCTTTTAATTCCATGGTAACAGAGGCCTTGTAATATTTTGAAAAGAAACATTTATGAATATAAAATGGGGGCTAAAGTTCAAACCAATTTCTTTAACTTCTACTAATGCCCAGTTCAACCTTATACTAAGAGAGTTAGTGCTAGTTCCTCTCCGTATTAGGAGTAGATTTAAATGAATAAAAAGTAGCTTATGCAGTTTAAGGATGGATCGACGATCAGCATTGCAATTACATATTATTTAAGCTATGAAAAATGGAAGAATTAACGACCAAAGAGTTAAAAATTGTTATTTATGTTTTTAAGAAATGAGATATAATTTTAGGTTTTACTTCCTAATTATAATTTGTTAATATATAATAAATCATAATAAAATCTACAACGTGTTGTATTAACACTTTTAATGACTTATGATTTATAAACAACGTTCCGCTTCTTTTAAACAACAAAATTATAAAGTTTAACCCGTGACAATTTCCTGGGGCCCCTACCCCCCCCCCCTTGCCTTGAATGCACAATGCAGGTTCAATGTCATTGTTTCAAAGCCATGATACACAAGGTTTTCGTCTGCCTAGTAACCAACCCGGAGAAACTAGTCCGGAGATTTTCCCAGATTAGTTAAACCACAAAAACTTGTACTTAATAAGTTCTTGATTTTATTGCAATATTAAAAATAAAAATAACTAAACAAACTTTGAGCAAGGGCAATAAAAAGATTGTTTTCTAGCTGAAGATTGTTTAAAATGTTGTCACTTCTTGGGATTTCCATGCACGACCGAACCAGTTTGTATGTCAGACTGCATTACTTAACATTTTTGAGGAGAAAATGATTAAAAATTCCTTGAGTACTGAACATAGTTTTATATCATAATTCATAGTTTTATATCATAATTCATAGTTTTATATCATAATTCATAGTTTTTGTTTATTTTTAGATTATTTTTATTTGTAGCTTGACCCGAGTAGATCTAACAGTTCGACAATATCCGTCTTATCCCTCCCTGATCGTTTTACTGTAGAGTGGAGCAATGTATCTGTTATGGAGCCTGCTGAGCATCCTGCAGGAGGTTCATTTACTTTCCAGGTAGGTACACACACATACAGAGCTTTAAGTTTACCTTGAACTCCAGGTATACCTTGATACAGATACAGGTTTTTATTGACTCGAAGTAGGGATGAGTTGAAATGAGAGATAAGATTATTTAAAATTACCTGTAAATTGACATACAACTCGAAAAATATGTGGTTAGATGACCCAAAACATAATTGCTGCTGGCTACTAGCACGCTAAAACTACATTTTTGTCCCAAGAAATAGAATCCCCGTGCCTAATTACCTAATAATCGACATACGACATGTAAAATTTGTGGCAAAATGACCCATAATGTAACATCTGGGTACTAGCGCGCCGATCAGAACGGTCCAAAGTCTATTTTGAACACAGAAATGAATTCCTCGTCCCAATTTACCTGTAGTTTAATGTATCGCATGCTACTTTTATTTTGAATAATGCCAAAATTGAAAAAGCTAAGAATCGCAAATATTTACTAAAATGCATAAGCGCGGGGGGATTTGAGACTTTTTTGTGCAAAACTGTTCAGGGCTTACATGTTTGAAAGCATCTTAAAGCAAATTCAAGTTCATTTCATGGTGTCAAGATTGCAAAAATGCGAAAAAGGAACATTTTCCACCACTTTTGCTCGGATTTTTATAAAACTGAATTTTGCAGTTACAATACATAATTTATAGTTCACATTAAAAAATCAGCGTTCTACTACAATTCTAAGTTATGTTTAAATTTTCCGGAGATTAATACGTTTTGTGCCCCCCCCCCCTTTAATCATCTCGATTTTATTTTCTTCATTTGAGAAATGAGTTTGTCCTAGGGTTGAGGAATGAGTTTGTCCAGGGCTGAGGGATGAGTTTGTCTTAGGATTCAGGGATGGGTTTGTCCTAGGTTTGAGGGATGAGTTTGTAATAGGGTTGAGGGATGAGTTTGTCCTAGTGTTGAAGGATGAGTTTGTCCCAGGGTTGAAGGATGAGATTTTCCTAGGGTTCAGGGATGGGTTTGTCCTAGGTTCGAGGGATGAGTTTGTCCTAGGGTTGAGTGATGAGTTTGTCTTAGGGTTTAAAGATGAGTTTGTCCTAGTGTTGAAGGATGAGTTTGTCCCAGGGTTGAGTGATGAGATTTTTCTAGGATTGAGTGATGAGTTTGTCCTAGGGTTGAAGATGATTTTTTTCCTAGGGTTAAAGATGAGCTTGTCCCAGGGTAGAGGAATGAGTTTGTCCTATGGTTGAGATATTAGTTTGTCCTAGGGTTAAAAGATGAGTTTGTCCCAGGGTAGAGGGATGAGTTTGTCCTGGAGTTGAGGGATGAGTTTGTCCTATAATTGTGGGATGAATTTTTTTTATAATAAAGAGATGAGTTTGTCCTATAATTGTGGAATGAGTATGTTCTATGGTTGAGGGATAAATGTGTCCTAAGGTTGAGAGAATGAGTACAATATAATAGTTGAAGGATGAATAATATCCCTTGTTGGTTCCAAATATTAAAGATGTAAAGTCATTCAACTTCATCAATGTCAGGATTACTCTTCCTGGTTTCCGGGTTCTGTGTGTGAATGATAGATGCTCAGGGTATATCATAACACAGGACAGAGAGGCATAAGTAACCTTGTACTAATGCAAGATATGCATGGTTTAAAATGAGAATAATAGGATAATTATAAGACAGTTCACACTTTGAACATGTTTGCAGAAGCGTATAATTCCCTGATGTTTTAGTTTTCCTCAAAGACCGTAGCCTTACATCTAGAGAATTTTTTTCTAATACTCCTTAGTGTAATTCTTAACATAAGCAGAGGCTGGGCAGAGGCGCACCTTTAGAAATATTTTTCCTGATATTTACTTAGCTTTACTCACCCGGGCTTGGTCGTTAGTTTGGGGGGATTACATTTTAATTTTGAGATTTCAAAAAATTTGCTTAACCCACAAAGGATTAAAAACTTGAATTATATGTTAGGAGAAGGAGCAACGTTCAATATTTCTAAATCAGATTGTTAAATAGCTGTTAAGAAGAGCGTATCCTGAGTAAGGATAACAATAAGAGGATTGATTGAAAACAAGACAGGACGGAAGTGTATCTCATGATGGAACATTGTATAACTAAAATTGCCTCTCCNCCCCCCCCCTCCCTTCCTCAGAAACTATGTGATAAATATTCTCAAAATAGTGCAAAACAGTTTTAAATTGGAGCCTTGACATTCTACCCAAATATTAAAGTTGCTTCCTCTATAAGCCATGAGAACTTTAAATCTATATATCCTATCTGATTCTACCGTACTCTTGCCAATCCCAGTTCTATAGTTTTGTCTCTCAATCTCAAACTTAGAACCAAGCTTTTTCTCTCCATCCTATCCTTGGTTCCAAGCTTTGTTTCTCCATCCTAACCTTGGTTCCAAGCTTTGTCTCTCCGTCCTAACCTTGGTTTCAAGCTTTGTCTCTCCATCCTAACCTTGCTTCCAAGCTTTGTCTCTACATCGTAACCTTGGTTTCAAGCTTTGTCTCTCCATCATACCCTTGGTTTGAAGCTTTGTCTCTCCATCCTAACCTTGGTTCCAAGCTTTGTCTATCCATCCTAACCTTGGTTCCAAGCTTTGTCTATCCATCATAACCTTGGTTCCAAGCTTTGTCTCTCCATCCTAACCTTGGTTTGAAGCTTTGTCTTTTCATCCTAACCTTGGTTCCAAGCTTTGTCTCTCCATCCTAACCTTGGTTCCAAGCTTTGTCTCTACATAATACCCTTGGTTTGCATCTTTGTCCTATCATCCTAACCTTGGTTCCAAGCTTTGTCTATCCATCCTAACCTTGGTTCCAAGCTTTTTCTCTTCATCCTAACCTTGAAACCAAGCTTTGTCTCTACATCCTATCCTTGGTTCCAAGCTTTGTCTCTCCATCCTAACCTTGGTTCCAAGCTTTGTCTCTCCATCCTAACCTTGGTTCCAAGCTTTGTCTCTCCATCCTAACCTTAGTTCCAAGCTTTGTCTCTACATCATACCCTTGGTTTGAAGCTTTGTCTCTCCATCCTTTCCTTGGTTCCAAGCTTTGTCTCTCCATCCTAACCTTAGTTCCAAGCTTTGTCTCTCCAACGTAACCTTGCTTCCAAGCTTTGTGTCTCCATCCTAACCTTGGAACCAAGCTTTGTCTCTTCATCCTAACCTTGGAACCAAGCTTTGTCTATCCATCATACCCTTGGTTTGAAGCTTTGTCTATCCTTCCTAACCTTGGTTCCAAGCTTTGTCTCTCCATCCTAACCTTAGTTCCAAGCTTTGTCTCTCCAACCACCTTAGTTCCAAGCTTTGTCCCTCCATCCTAACCTTGGTTCCAAGCTTTGTCTCTCCATCCTAACCTTAGTTCCAAGCTTTGTCTCTCCATCCTAACCTTGGTTCCAAGCTTTGTCTCTACATAATACCCTTGGTTTGCATCTTTGTCCTATCATCCTAACCTTGGTTCCAAGCTTTGTCTATCCATCCTAACCTTGGTTCCAAGCTTTGTCTATCCATCCAAACCTTGGTTCCAAGCTTTGTCTCTCCATCCTAACCTTAGTTCCAAGCTTTGTCTCTCTATCCTAACCTTGGTTCCAAGCTTTGTCTATCCATCCTTACCTTGGTTCCAAGCTTTGTCTATCCATCCAAACCTTGGTTCCAAGCTTTGTCTCTCCATCCTAACCTTGGTTCGAAGATTTGTCTCTCCATCATTCCCTTGGTTCCAAGCTTTGTCTCTCAATCCCATCCTTGGTTCCAAACTATGTCTCTCAATATTATCCTTGGTTCCATGTACTTCTACGTTTCTCTTTCAAATCCTGGAATCCATACCTTGTCTCGCTTTTTATTCTCCATATATTCTCCAAGGTAACCAATTTTGATTTCAATGTGTCTAGTATTTCTTTCCCGAGTTTAGATATTCGATCTCCGATCCAGGAAGTGTTTGCCCCCAACTAAGATATTGGGGAAGTACAGGCCCCTAAACACTACCCTGATAATTAATCTACCGAACCCGGAAACATGAAACCTTTATACATTTATAAGATAGAAATCAAAGAGGGTGTTTTCTACTGGTTTCTGGGGAAAGAACTTTAAAGTTAACCTCTGCTGTAGAATGACCTTGTAGTGGTGAACGAGCTGAACCCGAACCATATATATACTATACAAGATCTTTCAAAGGAGATAGAATACAGGCATGATAATAGAATACAAATGATAATAGGATAGAATACAATGGCAGATTTGATATAAGTATAGTAGTACAGTGACTAGAATATGAGATATTATAATGGGATTTATATTGGGTAATTCAACAATTCAGTCTTGGAGCATTGAAAATTTCCGACAAACAAAATAAAAAAAAAAAAAAAATTTGGTTACGAAACGTGTGTTTTGACATAACTTGGAACAATCAAAGTTTCACCGATTCAGCCAAAGTTGCTTGAATCTAAAAACTAGCTTAAAGGGACTGTAAAGGAAAAATGAAAGGGGGTATAGGCTGAAAGCTAATCACTTTAGCTCTTGATCGCGACCCATGAAAATTATATCTGATGTTCCTATCTCGAGAAATTGATTTACAACTTTGTCAAATTTATACGAAAATTAATATTTATACAATTTTGTATAAAAGTAGTGGGTTTAAAAAGATCAAATTCAGCAAATATGCAACCAATCTAAAAACGATGATATCCCAGAGAAAGCTAATTGTAACTTAGGTTTACTCCAATTCTAATTTTATATTTGTTATTTCTATTTTTTATAGATTTAATTCATAATATTATTTATACGTCCGTATTGCTTGACCAGAAATTCCACCAATGGCAGTGCAGTAAAGTGGTCACGTGATACAGGCGGAGACACGTGACCAGTATACTGCTCTGCCATTGGTGATAGTTCTGGTCGCGTGATTCAAGTTTAAGATTTTCTAAATTTTACAATATGAACTTTCGTATAATTTTTACACAGTTTTATATCAATTTCTCGAGACAGGAACATCAGATAAAACTTTCATGGGTCACGATCAAGAGCTAAAGTGATTAGCTTTCAGCCTATATCCCTTTTCATTTTTCCTTTACAGTCCCTTTAATAATGAAAAGCAAAATAAAGAAAAAATGAAACATCCAATCTCATAATGTATTATTTAGGTGACACTGCGACCCAATGGAGACATTGTGTTCGTGTATATTGAAGTTCAACCCGTCCTAACCACAGCTGCTCTATACGATCATGAACCAGTTGCCGGTATTTCAGGTAAATAATAGAAAATCTCATCCTAACCCTGCTCTAACTTCTGAAACCTTATCCCAGCCAAATAATTGTATCGCTATTTTGACAAAAATATTATTTTTTTGAAGGTTCATTTTAGGAACATTGCCTTTTATTCTTTTTATTTATGATCTTGACTTACACCTTGTCTGGTTTAGATGCGTTCCTTCTTCATGGTTCTGAACTCCATCTCTATAACAAGATCAACATTGAGAACGTGGATATTAACACGCGCACGGTCGCGGTCTTTCGCGCACTTCCAACATGTGTCGCGCAGAAAAGTTGCGGAGACTGTTTCCATATCAGAGATTCCACCAGCTTTGATTGCGCGTGGTGTCCCAGCTCCGGGCATTGTAGTGACGGCGCTGACCGACTCCGACAAACCTGGGATGATAATGAGTGCCATGTATCCAATACGACCAGCTGTACAGAGGGACACACGGAGTGGAGACACAGTTCGGACGGAGCAGTTTCAGATAAACCAGTTTCATCCTCATCCGTCGTGGTTTCAGCCGTTGTTTCCAGTCTAATGGTTATTATCCTTATATTCATTCTTATAGCATTCCTGTTCCTTTACGGGAAGTACAATGAAAACTCAGTGATAGGTCGTCAGCTTAAAGTACTGCGAAGCTCGTACAATCAGTTCGGAGCTTCTAAAGGAACAACCCTGGAGTTGGGTAAGAAGAAGTCTGAGCAGAAACCCACCAGAGAGTTTGTTAATCCTCATCATATGCTGACTAATAACAATGTTATAACAGCAGCAATGTAAAGGACTCAGCTCAATCTTTATATATTATTTTTCTTGTTTTCTTTGTTTTCATCTGTTTATCTTGTTATTCTTTCTTCCCATTGATTACTTTAGCTTATTTCTTTTTTATCTTTCTGCTAAAAAAGTCAGTTTTTACTAAATCTAGCTGAAGCTAGAGCTATATTCATATTTTACTAATTCATTCTTTTATTTCATTCATTCCACATGTAAATCCTATATACTATAGATTTATCCTTGCAACTATGTCTTTCATTGTAAATTTTTCAATCCTAATATATTTATTCCTCAAACTATTCCTTCCTCTTCAATCGTTTTCTCATTTTCCTTTGACATCCTACCTCACCTTTACTTGTTAGTCCTTTCATTCAATTTCTTGTCCATTCCTTTTATTCCTTTCCTTGACTATCCTTTTATTCCTTTCCTTGTCTATCCTTTTATTCCTTTCCTTGTCTATCCTTTTATTCCTTTCCTTGTCTATCCTTTTATTCCTTTCCTTGTCTATCCTTCTGTTCCTTTCATTGTCCATCTTCATTTTCAATCCTAGTTAATTCTACTTTTCCTTTCCTTGTTCATCCTGTTCTACATCTTTTCCTTTCCTCGTCCAGACGTTTCTTCCCCTCCTTGCGAATACTTTAAAACCTTTTTTTGTGATCTTTATATACCCTTCCTTCACCGTCCTAAAATTCCTAATCCGCCTTTCATTCCCTTCCTTTTCCAACCTTTTATTTACTTTTCCTGCTCTTTTCTTCTCCTTCCTTCTATATCCTGGATAATCCTATATCCTATCCCTTTCATTCCTATTATATCCCGTATAATCCTATCCCTTCCTTCCTGCACTATCCTGGTTCATTCTATCCTTTTCCGGCCTAGCATTACACTCACTGCCCTATCTAGGATTATAATATCCTTCATCTTCATATCCCATTCTTGTCCTTCCTGTCCTATTCTGGACTATCCCATCCTTGTCCTTCCTGTTCTTTCCTGGATTAACATATCCCTTTCCTTCCTGTTCTATTCTGGACTATCCCATCCTTGTCCTTCCTGTTCTTTCCTGGATTAACATATCCCTTTCCTTCCTGTTCTATTCTGGACTATCCCATCCTTGTCCTTCCTGTTCTTTCCTGGATTAACATATCCCTTTCCTTCCTGTTCTATTCTGGACTATCCCATCCTTGTCCTTCCTGTTCTTTCCTGGATTAACATATCCCTTTCCTTCCTGTTCTATTCTGGACTATCCCATCCTTGTCCTTCCTGTTCTTTCCTGGATTAACATATCCCTTTCCTTCCTGTTCTATTCTGGACTATCCCATCCTTGTCCTTCCTGTTCTTTCCTGGATTAACATATCCCTTTCCTTCCTGTTCTATTCTGGACTATCCCATCCTTGTCCTTCCTGTTCTTTCCTGGATTAACATATCCCTTTCCTTCCTGTTCTATTCTGGACTATCCCATCCTTGTCCTTCCTGTTCTTTCCTGGATTAACATATCCCTTTCCTTCCTGTTCTATTCTGGACTATCCCATCCTTGTCCTTCCTGTTCTTTCCTGGATTAACATATCCCTTTCCTTCCTGTTCTATTCTGGACTATCCCATCCTTGTCCTTCCTGTTCTTTCCTAAATTATCCTATTCCTGTCTTATCCTATCCAATCAAATTCTGCCCTATCCTATCTAATCCGATCCTTTCTAATCCAATCTTATCTAAACCTGTCCAATCATACCCAATCCAATTCTATCCTATCCTATCTTTTCCTTCCCTAACCAACCCTATTCTCTAATCCTACCCTATCATATCCTGCCCTACCAATCCTATCCAATCCTATCCGATCCTATCTAATCCTAATCAATCGAATCCTATCCAATCCTACTGATCCTTTCTAATCCAATCTTTTGCCACCTATCTTAGCCAATCCAATCTTATCTTATTCATCCTATCCACTGTAATCATATCCAATATTATCCTATCCTATCCTATCCTATCCTATCCTATCCTATCCTATCCTATCCTATCCTATCCTATCCTATCCTATCCTATCCTATCCTATCCTATCCTATCCTATCCTATCCTATCCTATCCTATCCTATCCTATCCTATCCTATCCTATCCTATCCTATCCTATCCTATCCTATCCTATCCTATCCTATCCTATCCTATCCTATCCTATCCTATCCTATCCTATCCTATCCTATCCTATCCTATCCTATCCTATCCTATCCTATCCTATCCTATCCTATCCTATCCTATCCTATCCTATCCTATCCTATCCTATCCTATCCTATCCTATCCTATCCTATCCTATCCTATCCTATCCTATCCTATCCTATCCTATCCTATCCTATCCTATCCTATCCTATCCTATCCTATCCTATCCTATCCTATCCTATCCTATCCTATCCTATCCTATCCTATCCTATCCTATCCTATCCTATCCTATCCTATCCTATCCTATCCTATCCTATCCTATCCTATCCTATCCTATCCTATCCTATCCTATCCTATCCTATCCTATCCTATCCTATCCTATCCTATCCTATCCTATCCTATCCTATCCTATCCTATCCTATCCTATCCTATCCTATCCTATCCTATCCTATCCTATCCTATCCTATCCTATCCTATCCTATCCTATCCTATCCTATCCTATCCTATCCTATCCTATCCTATCCTATCCTATCCTATCCTATCCTATCCTATCCTATCCTATCCTATCCTATCCTATCCTATCCTATCCTATCCTATCCTATCCTATCCTATCCTATCCTATCCTATCCTATCCTATCCTATCCTATCCTATCCTATCCTATCCTATCCTATCCTATCCTATCCTATCCTATCCTATCCTATCCTATCCTATCCTATCCTATCCTATCCTATCCTATCCTATCCTATCCTATCCTATCCTATCCTATCCTATCCTATCCTATCCTATCCTATCCTATCCTATCCTATCCTATCCTATCCTATCCTATCCTATCCTATCCTATCCTATCCTATCCTATCCTATCCTATCCTATCCTATCCTATCCTATCCTATCCTATCCTATCCTATCCTATCCTATCCTATCCTATCCTATCCTATCCTAACCTATCCTATCCCATCCAATTCTATAATAGCCTAACCAGATTCTAATCCAACCCTTGTCTAGAACATTCCATCCTAACCTACCCAATCCTATTCAGCTTTATCATACTATTTGATCCTTACTTTGCCCATCACTACCTATCCCAATCATTCCATTCCATTCCATTCCAATTACTGCCTTTCCTACTCTATCCCTCTTTAAGAGTCTTTTCTGTTAATCTTATCCTATCCTGTCCTAATTTTCTTACTGAATAACTCGTGCTTTTCCTGATTCCTATTTATGAAACCTTTTACAATTCCATTAAAAATCATATCCTGTCCTAACTGATCCTATATCCTTCCCGGTTTACATATGTGTATATTATTCGGTATGGCACATTCCAATCTAATCCTCAGAAATCTTTCAAACAATCCGATTCCATTTGATCCTATCTTATCAATTCCTATCCAATCGAATTCAAACCAGATTAACACAACATTTTATGTTAACCAATGTATTAATTATTTTCATGTTTCTTTCTTATTCTTTATTCTTTATTTTCTCAACTATTCTTCTGTCCTCCCAGATTAATGTGACACGTTATCCACAAGTCTTCCTTGTTCTTTTCCTTGTCTTGGACCCAGACCAGAGTTTTCTCTACGTTCTTGACCACCCCCCCTTTCTAGTCGTTGTATATAAAAATCTTCTCCAAGGGTGAATTGTAAATTGAAGAAGAAAAGTGTTCTATCATTATGCACACACCTCTCCTTCATTGTTCCGACTGGGTTGGTTCAAGGTTTCTAACTAGGGTCGGATACTCATCCTAACCCTTTGTAGTCTCCTGGAGCTAGCTTCACCAAGAACCCTTTTTTTCGGGACGGTTGTCCCAATACTTTTACATGTAAATGAACATTATTTATTGTATTTTAGTCAATTAGGACTATATGGGATTTAAGGGCATTATTTCTATTCCATGAAGACCGATGTAAGTCAACTCGTTGACACAAAATTATATTTTATTACGTCATATGATCATTAGTTTATATAATAAAAGACAAAAAGTAAATTTTGATAATGTAATTAGGACCCAGAGCGCTGTTATTGAAAAAACAATGAAACAAGAGTAGAATAGAGTCAAAGATTAAAAGGTTGAACCAAATAATGAAGTAAAAAAAGTAAAAAATTTAATACGAACTACATTTTAAAGATTAAAAACTAGAGTTTAAAGGTTGAAATAAAAATACTACGGTTTAAGTGCGGATTTTTTCTTCAAAATATCCCTTTCGGTAAATGGTCCATAAACCAATGATTTTCTTCCGTAGACCTGAAATTTACGGAAAAAAAGGAATGTTACGGAAGGATATCCAGTTTCCATTATATAAACAGAATGTTTTCCGTTTTACGATACGTAAACCGGAAATTCACTTTATTTACGGAGAAGTTTTCCGCTTGATCTTATTTCCGAAATAGATATTTTTCCAAAAAAATGGAAACCTTTATTTTAAAACAGTTAAGTAAGAAGAGTTCAAAACAGAAGAAGGTACAAAGAAATAAAAAAGTTCTTTCTTTGAAGAAATGAACTAATGTTTGAAGGTTTAAGCTCGAAGTAAAGAAAAAATTCATGATATTATTTATTTGTATGTTCACGAAGGAATTCAGTCTTGGTTGCAAAAATATAAGGATTAGAAAATTTGATTTTTTAGCTAAGACTCAATTCCTTTGATAGTTGCATCATTTCCCTAGTTTTCAATGGTTTTTGATCCAATAATGACTAAATGAATACATTACATTCACTTTTTAAACAAATATTCTCATCATAATTTAGAATTTATTCATAATGCGAGGTCCAATGCAGAAGGAGAAGGTATGCGAATTTACTGGTACCACTGTGTGACGTCATATCTCCTCTAATTTTAATTTTCTGATTGGAAACATATCAAATTTCAATGTTAACGTGATTTGATTAATAGAAAGCTAAAAATAAATAAAATGACTAAAGGTTTAATTGATTTTTAAATAACTAGGCTTTTAGGCCGCTTCGCGCCATCTTCTATTTCGACTTTTAACTGTGGCTTTATCTGTGAGCATCTTCTCTTTGTACAATTTAAAAACAAAAACAAAACAAAAATTTTTCGCGCATTTTCAAAATTTTACAAAAATAAAAAACTTTTAAGTTAACCACTAATATATTGTTTTAGTTGTTTTGTCGGAAATGACATATTAGTATTTACCGGAAGTTAAAAGTCTTAAATATGTAAAAAATATATAGAATAAGTATAAAATAGTAAAATAAATAATGAGTTCCAGAGATGAAGTTTTGGATAAAGAAAACTGTAGCATTGATCTAAGATTCATTTAACATTGGAACCAATTATTAAAACTTGAATATTAGAATTTGTATTAAAAAAAACTGGAAAAAATGTTAACATTAGAGCACCAATATACATTTTAACACTAAATTAAGAACTGATCAAGAGATAATTAGGAAAAATGATAATTTACCCGGAACGCATAAAATAAAGAAATTGAGTCCTTACACCATCAGGTTGCAAAATATAGGGAGGAAAAATACAGTTCCTTTCATATCGAGGAACTACCAGCACCACTGATTCCTATCCTAGTTCATGTCACATTATTCATCATGGATATTTAACTAATGAATAATATCTTGAATATTAATCCGGGTTTTTTCTCCATATCGGAACCAGAATACGGAGCTCTAAGGTTGGGTATAAAGTCAAGGTTAAGAATTACAACGGATCAACTAAGCAACCCTGAGTAATCAACCGTTCATGATAAACTCTAGGATTTCAAGTGCATCAATGTTTCATAGAGGATACAAATTTATAGAGTTGGAAATAAAAATGGTTAATTTATCTTTTATCAAACACAAGAAACACTTCTGCATTTAACTAAATACATTTTTTAATAAAAGTATAAGAACCAGAAAACTTAGAATTAGGAAGACGACATAAAAGCAATACTTCATCTTTGACTATTTCAAGTCATAACTAGAGTCTAAAAGTCGTCTTTATATTCATATTCTCACTATAGAATCTTTTTAAGAGACAAAGGAGCATATTTCTCGCAACCTGATGGTACTAACCTTAGATATATAACTGTTAAATATATATTTTTTTAACTGTTAAATCAAGCAGAAGTTTAAGTTTGAAATATGTAAGATCTAGTATCTACACCATCAGGTTTCAAAATATATAGATTAGAAATTTAGAGTAGTATGAGAATGATCAATTAGTTTATGAGATGTAAACTTTGGATTTGTTCTGTTACTCCAGTCCAATGTATAGGTTTGCAAATCTGTAACATTTTATTCTCTGTGAAACGATAAAAAAGTAAAACTTAAGACGCGACCCTTGCTCAATAGTTATCGTTAATGAATTATTCTTTTATTTATTTTAATGCAGTAATAACCAGAAAACTCTGAAATAGGACTTCGGTCAGTGTACTGCAGAACGCATGGGAAGCTTAGTTGAGGGCCTGTCGTTTCTGTATAGTGCTCAAGTATTCCAACCCTCGTTTATTCTAGACCTTCGCTTTTAAAATATTCTGTAGATTGACTAACACCTCAACTAGATATATCTAAGATAACTAGATAATAAACTCAGAAACCCTCTGTAGTCGGTTTAAACATGAAATCTAGGAATTTTAAGAATTGAAACCACAAATATTTAGCTTATTGATTAACTTGAGAAAAAATCTAATGATGGTAAATTGTTGAGATTAGCACGAATTAATTCCACGCAACAATATAAAATTAAAACACTTCAAAATTTTGTTCTTTAAAATACAACTTGTTCTTGTAAAAACTATTATGAAGTAGAATAACCAGGGGGCGGTAACGTCATGTGTGTGTGTCTGTACCAATAGTGTGTGTAAAGTTTACCTAACCGAAGGTGTGTACTGTATGGTATAAACAGTACATTATACGAATCATGATATTTGTACAGTCTAGGAGAGTACATTTGTTTATTGTTAATTGTTTACTTAAAAATAAGTTTAATATACAGGGTGTCCCAAAAAATATGGGAATTCAGTGAATAATTGGATATCGTCTTTGTTATGAATTAGTATTGTAATACCTAATTTCAAAAGCCATGATATTTTTATGTCTGCTAGGATTTATTTTATGAAAAGGGTAAAAGACTGTAAAGATGTGAATATGTCTCCGCAAGATAAATAGTGTAGACCAAATAGATTCTTGTACAATAGATGACAACGTAGAATTTGTACACAATCAGTACAGTTGTATTCTGACGTAACAAGTGTCAATTCAGTTTTTGTGTCCAATAAAATTATGAAAATTATGGAATAAAGAGTGCTTATCTTACGATAAAATAAGTGCAATTTTGTGTTCTTTCTTTTCTGTTTTACACTTTTGTATTTAATCTTGGAAAACATGTCAACTAAAGTGATAAAATTTCGTTTTCCTTGTTATATTTGACACTTGTGACGTCGCGTGCATGATTGGTCCATTTCTCTGTTGCCACCGATTGTACTTGATAATCTATTTGGTGTAGACGGACAAATTTACTCTGTTTGTATACTGCAATTTTCTTGATTAAACTAAGTACACCCATATGGAGTCAAAACATAGACAAACAAAATGTGAACATAGCCGCAGACGAACTCTTACAGATTACAGCTTTCTCAGTAGGTATACTAAATCAAAGAATTATTTAAAAAGACGGTATCGAATTCGTCACTGAATTCCCATGTTTATTGGGACACTCTGTACATGTAGTATATTATTTATATATCTAAGTCAACACTATAAGACAAATTTTCATGCAAAGAATATAATTTGCTTAAAGTTTACAATAAACTAGTCGTTATTCAAGCTTAATTATAATTGACAACATTGTTCTGAATTTCCTTGACTGTAGTCATGTTGTGTGTCTGTACCAAAAGAGTATGTGTTAAGTTTACCGAACTTGTCTGCAAAGCAGTGCGACTGGCTTTCTCATGCCAGACCAGCGCCATTTTCTTTCCCTTTACTCCTATTCCCTGAGAATAACAGACAGAAAAAATGAATGTTTAAAACGTTTGTGCAACATAAATAACCAAAAGTCAGAACTTTAGTGTTGTGAATGTCAGGACTCAGGATCAAACATTAATCTCCATCTTATAAAGATCTTCGGATTCATTTAATTCCACTTCGATATCCCGTATTGGTAATACCCTGTAGGGATATCTTTAATTGTGAGATAAAACGTTGATCCTCCAATTTAAAAAGTGCCAACATTGGACATCGGGATCAAGATTTCAAGATAAACAATATCCACCCATAATAGTAAAATTGTGGATATGGTATAAAACACTCCTGATCAGACATGTTGTGAGAGTGTCTCACTCTCATGAAATATTGAAAGTAAGGAAAAAGTACACACACAATTAAAATTATAAAAAGTTCAAAAATTTCCAGTATATGTACAATGAGACCCAAAACAACTGTGAAAAAGGAAGATGGTTGTTAGACTCAAATTATTATTAATTTTGAAATTATGAAACATTAAATACTCATATTAATGACCCTCCATTTAAAGATTTACAACGGCGGTATTTAAACTGTTATCTGACCAATTATGTGGAAGATATCGTAGTTTTTCTAACTTCAGACATGTTGAATTCTGACAATTTCATTCCTTCTCTATCTAGGCCAAAAATCCGCAAATGTTCTTTACAGAGAAACCACAATTAAATACCTTTAAGGATATCTAATCCATCCTTGATCAGCTGACGGTTTGAATCGGACATGCCTCTCAATGAATGAAGGGTCACTTAAAATTCCATTTAAATATCGTCTTCTTATTCCACAGTTTCATGGGATTCACTGTATAGCTAGTGAACTATGTTATCCCTCCAGATTTAGAAAAATGCCGATTCATTCTATCTCAATTAAGTATTATAACAATAAATTTTATTGTCAAGTGCAATAAGGAAATTATAAATATATATGTTATGCAACTAAAAAACAACAAAATATATTATTTCGAACAGGGTTTACATTTACAAATTTTGCAAATATTCTTAAAGGTTAAATTAATAAACTTTGCAATTTAAAGTTTATTTTACAATACAATTAAATCAAAGTTTGAGAAAAATAACTATATTGACTGAAAAATTAAATATTGCTTATTTATACTATTACCAACGTAACGAAATTCAATTTACAAAAGATGTGAATTGAAATAAAGTAAGTACGATAATTTTACAAAACAATTGAACAATAATGTCGTATTCTTACAACATCAACTGAATATACTTCAAGATCTTTATTTCCTTGAATTATGAACATAAATATGAATAATAATCTTAAGAACGAAGAAGGTTAACGAAGTAATTGACAAACCCGGATTTCAGGTTTTCTAGATATAGTTTTCCAGTTAAATCTTAAACCAAGATTCATCTTCAGGGTTCAACCGTGTTAAACCTCGAGTTTAATCGGATAAAATCTAGTTTTTGTAGTTATGTAAATAAAAAGATTAAACACAGCGCTTTAGTTAGCTATGGATGCCAAATTAAAGACACATGAAAATTAATAAAATAGTAGATATCTTGAAGATCTTGGATTGGAGTTAGTTTTACATCTGAAGACATCATTACTGAATCCACCTAGAAAATAGAAAGAATTACAGTGAGAACCAGAAAACTATGGAAAAGGAAGATAACTGTTAGACTCAAATTATGACTTTAAATAGTCGTTGAATGAACATGAGACAGAGCATGTGTGCAGTGTAAACAGACTTATTTCACTTAATTAGTGAGTTACTCGTAAAATTATTAGCTTTGCAACAACATTAAAAACACTTGCTTTATTGTCGTTTTTCCTATTCCACAATTTTTTGGTTATCACTGTAGAACTTGCTTAGACATTTAAAAAAGGAATTTAAACCATAAAATTACCTAATCATTGACTCCGTTCTTTCCATTACTCCCTGCAGTAATGTTCCCCAGGAAGGTGTCAAGCTGTCTCAAGCTCAAGGAGTTGTGTAAAGTCTCCAGGGACCTGATCCCAGGATAGTCATTCCTCGTGTCTCCAGTCCCATTACTCTGTAGATTTGGGACGGACGAGGATCCAGATATGACTGCTGTAGAGAAAAGATGCGACGCTATTGAGTTACTGGGTTGACGAAGTGCTAACTCCTGGAGGAACTTGAGATAGTTAGTCATCTTATTTCCAGGGAGGGAACCTCGGTGCCCTCGTTTTTCCAGAGTACTGTGACATACAGGAGAGGGAGTCTCAAGATTGGTTATCTGGGATTCATGCTCCAATGATCTGGGTCGTCCCTCCTCTAGTCGTTTGGATTGTGTCTTGGGTTTAGGAGTAGGAGGATGTAGATCAAGGATTGAATCAACGTTGGACGGTATCCGGATCTGATCGGAGGTTGGGCTGGTTTCCTCGGACTCTCTGAAGGAAGGAAGAGGTTTAAGACGCCTAGAATGTTCTTGTCCCTCTTGTCTTCCACGTCCTGCAATAACAGGTATATGCTCGTTATTCCTTGAGTGAGGTCTGAAACCAGGACCAGGAGGAAGATCTTTATCCACACAACAGTTCACACCGGGAGAGAAGTGTAGCTCAACATGAAACCTTTCCTCGGAGCTCGGATCCTTGGTAGGGTCTTCATACAACATGATTACAATCTGGGTCATATAGTTGAGTTCGGAGACTAGAGATACATATTCCATAGCTCGGGTCCACTGCTCATCTCCACCCTTCACTAGTCCACCGTGCATGAGAACCGTGAGAAGAGAATGAATATGGGATTCTGAAGTGAAATATAATCTAGTTCTAACATGTCTCCCAGGTGAGCTGACCCCGCTGCTGTACCTGGGGTTCAACCTGTTTACTGTTCCGTCTTCATCCTCCTTACTTCCCCCTCCGTTTACGTTCCTCTGCAGATCAGCTCGTATCTTCTTAAGGAGCGGGGTACAGATACCCTGGGATATGGTTAGCTTCTCCTCAATATTGATCCCGTACTCCTGGGGGATAACCACGTCAGCCAAGTTCTTAACATAGGTATAGAGCTGGATAGCCGTGTTCCAGGCAGGACCAGGTTCAAGAATGGATCTATTATGCTGAACATCATACTTGATACAATCATAGATATCAGGAATCTTGGAGATATCAAAGTCTCCATGTTTGGGAAGAAAATCTTTCTCCAGTTTCGCCCAGCGTCGAGCCATGAGGTCCCAGGTTTCACTATGATAAAGAACCTGCTGACCTCCGTGTTCCTCCTGGAGCAGAGGGATCAATATATTTAGCTCCTGGATCAAACTGTACACGTGCTTGCAACACTTTACAGGGTTACCAATAAACCGCAACGCGTTCTCAACAGATATCTTGTTTCCAGGATTCAGATCTTTCTCATCATCAAGGCTGAAGTCTCCGTCCTGCTGCAGGATCTCATGAAGTTTAGATTTTACCTTGTTTAATGTTGTGTACTTGGATTGTTCACAATCATTGTCTAGAAGACCGTTGGTATTTGCAGATTTCACCATCTGAACCAGGATTGGAGTAAGCTCTCCCTCTAGAGCTAGCAGACCTTTTGCAAATGCGGCAGCGGTCATCTGAACCCTACCTTCATCGCTAGCATAGATCTTAAGATCATGTCTGTATGTAGAATGGAGCCGGAGGAAACCCAAACCTTGAGTCCCGGAAAATTCTCCATTCGACATTGAAGTAGCTCTGGTAGATCTATCATCCGGAGAATCTGTGGCAGGAGGTAGGCCTCCTATCAGGAGATCCTGACCTCCAGGATACATACAACGGAAAACCTTTCCAAGTTCCTCCGCTTGGATCCGTCCATTGGGAGTTAATTCTCCGCCCCACTTCAGGATCAAGAGAAGGCTTGGATCTTTGGGACAGTCGTCCTCACTGCTGGTAGAGTTAGGACGACCCTTTGGCTGATATTTAAGCTGAACTTTACGATTAATACCGGAGAAATGTCCGTACATTTCTAGGACGTATCTAACCTGCTCCAGTTTAGTTTTCTTCTCTTCAATCACTTCGTTACTGCCTCCACCCTTCTCTATCTCTTTGAGTAGGAACCTGACTATATCTAGAACTTCTTGGAGATGGTTCGGTTTCTTCAGTTTAACGTGACCCGTCTTGTATCCGTCCATTCGCTCGAAGATATCAAAAAACTTTGGATGTCTAACTTCCAGTTTCATCTTCTGTTTGGGAGTCCTGTCTCCGTGTCTAATAACAGCAACAACACAACGGAGTTCCATCATTTTACCAACAGTTGTTGGAACTATCGGAGGATCATCAAGCTGGAACGGCATTGTCCAGGGTATATGAAGAGCTGGTGCTAGCTCTCTTAAAATCATATTTCCCAGAATCTTAGCACAATCATCGTAATATTTGTAACTGTTTTTAACAAACGAAAATCCATTAACATCACAAACGTAAGATTTACCATTTGCCCTGAGCAGATCAAATCCACACACCATTTGTTTAAAAGCTAAACAAACCTTCCTTGCAATTAGTTTCTCCTTGTTGGAAAGGATAACAGGATATCGAACCTCTTTACCCTCAGAGTTTCTTTCAACCTTCCCATCAAGCGCAGGGGATTTGCGTGCTTCTGCGTGCGCGTAGTCCGGTCCAACTGTATATACTTTAACATCAGTTCCATCTGTAGCCATAAAGTCTTCATAGATGTATGATCCAACCTTACGCACACTAGACTCCGGAGAATAAACCGAGCTCCGACTTCCAATCTTTCTAAACAGTCTTTGAGATCCTCCTCCAGCAGATGCAGGATAGTAGATTATAATATTATGATCCTCAGCATCTACCGGCTTCTCAACAAAAGGTTTGTTAAACGTAACTCCGTTCACTACAACATGATCGTCATCCTCCTCAAAGTCCGGCATAACGGGTCCGTCCCTATCCAGGACTGTATACCGTGGGAGCTCAATCCTCTCCGTAGAAAGAATATTGTAAACCTGTCTCCGGTCCTGGATATCAAACTGAGCTGCCAGGTTGTTTATAATGAAGGGTTGACGGAGTTTAGCATACGCTATGGATTTATCCAGAGGAAATCCAACGGAATGAAACGCAATCAAGCAATCACAAACCGGCCAATCTTCAACAGGATCCTTTAGAATAACAGACTCTGGAAAGATTACTGTCTTGATGTATTCAAACTCCTCAAGTCTGGTCAGGATCTCCGTCATGGGTTTAGAATGGGTTTTCTTCTCCATGGCACAGATCCCCACGATGACCTGCTTCCCCTCCCATTCGTCCTCGTCCATCTCTATCCAGTTATCTTCCTCTGAGTCATCATCCATAACCTCTGAAAAAGGTCAGATTTAAAGAAAATAAATAGGGCAAACGGTTACATGGTACACGCTAGAATAAAAGGTAAAATTACGATACAAAATTTAGCCGAATATATTTTAATTTTGCTTTTGTCATATTCAACACATTTTATGGAATTAATTATTTTTTCCTTTGTCATAAAAAAAACATAAGATATCACAAAGCTGAATTAACTTTTTTATTGACAATAATATCAAAAATAATTATAGTACGCATGATTACTCAAGGAAGGATTACGACAAGATGATCAAAGCTCATATTATAAACTAGAAAATTATTTTCCAATATTTATATTAACATTTTAAGTTTGGAAATTTGATAAAATTCTGACACATACAATGATGACATGGAATGCCCAACAATTTATGAGTTTGGGTTGAAACAATGGATGATTTATGAAATATAAAAATCGACCTAAATCTAAATAATAATTAAATTAACTTACATTATGCACAGTAGTTTAAACCCCTTTAAGGGACTGTGGACTAACATGTTCCATTCACAATACTCTCAAGAATGCTTAAGATTTCCACATTTTGAGGAAAAGTGAATTTGCTGGTCAGATATAGATTTTCAGTGTACCTTTGCAGTGTACCTTTGTGAATCAAACATGCGAATAGTCCCTATTTAAAAATTAAAATGGCGTCTACAGTCCCTTCTATAGTCTAGTTTAACAAGTAAACTCAGTTGCTGACAGAAATTATAAAAAATGAATAAAATATTATTAATGTATAAAATCTTACAATGTCCCCAGTCCCCAGTATCCTATCATACAAACTAAACTCACAGTTTCAGTGTTACATTCTTGACAAGCAATTTATTTCAGGGCTGGATATTCTTTAAACGTTTGGAATTTTAGGTGTATTCAAATTTATTTTTAATTTTTTCCAAAACATTTTTACTTTAAGTTCAGATTAAAATCCATGGGAGAGGGGACGAATTATAAAAGGACATATTTCCCCGTTTTATATTTATTCTGCGATGGGGAAATAAAATTCACATACAATATAGATAACACACGTATTTCAACTTATTATCATATATTAATTTGCATTTGCTCGCTAATTTTCATTAGTCTAGAGAGTGGATCCGCATTTGAACTACTGCCGTTTGAACTATTGATCATTTGAACTATTGACCGTCATTAACTAAAACATAGCTTTTAAATGAGCAAAACAAATAGTTCAAATGAGCAAAAGAATAGTTCAAATAGGCAAAAAAATATTTTAAAATGAATCAAAAAGTTAGTTCAAATGAGCAACTATTTTTTAGCTCATTTGAACTAAATATTTTTGTATCATTTGATTTTTTGGATAATATCAATTATTGGTCAAATATTTGTATGGCTCATTTGATCTATGTTTTTGCTCATATGAACTATTTTTTGCTCATTTAAACTTTTTTTTGCTCATTTGAACTATTTATTGCTCATCAGAACTATTTTTTTGCTCATTTTAACTATTTTTTTGTTGCTAATTTTAACTATTTTTTGGCTCAATTTAACTATTTTTTGGCTTATTTAAACTTTTTTGCTCATTTTAACTATATATATTTTTCGGCTCAGTTGAACTATTTTTGCTAATAGTTCCAATGAGCAAAAAAAATAGTTCAAATGCGCACAGAATGTTATCGTTTTAACTATTGGTCCCTTGAACTACTACACGCGGTACTAAGTGCAATAGTTCAAACGACCAATTGTTTAAAAAGCCAATAGTTCAAACGGCAGTAGTTCCAACTACTACTAAAGCTTAGCGCTGTAAATAAAGAAGTTCAGCCTTCAGTACAAATATGGTCAAAGTACGATTATTATAGATTTCCAACATGAACTGAAACTGTGAGTCTTGATGCTAAACTCTAATTTCCCTCGGATAAGTCAAACAGGTTTTTAGTTTAAAAATATATAATTTTGTATCTTTTAACATCTAGCATCTGGTCGAGTTTGTACAAGACGTATATGTTATATTTATAAAATTTCAATAAATCAAATATTTATTTTAAATCAATTATTCGATTAAGTTTAGATTATGGCAAGGGTATACAACAGGGGAGTCATATTAAGTTTAATTTTATGCAGAATTCAACTCATTTGTACGCAAGTTCGGCAGAACACCGAGCCTGGTCGTAAAATATCTTGTAAAACAGTTTTACAAACTTAAATCAGATCGAATTATTATTCCTCCGTCGCGAGGACATCCTCTCTTGCTCCTCGGAATATAGGTCCTCCTCCCTCCTCCTCCTCCCCTCCCTCCTCATCCTCTGGTATGGTTTGGTTGGAGTGTATCTGTCGCTCAGCGGCATTCTTATCATCAAGAATATACCAGGACATTATCATGAAAAACAGAGCACCCAATGCCTGCAAATTAAATTAGAATAAAAACTATCAAAAAAGTAAAAACAATTATTAATGTTATTCGTGAAGGATCAATATGGAATTCAATGAAATATTAGACCCTCACAAAGTAAAAAAGTTCTATACTTCATTGTAATTTTGTTCTCACTTTTTAAGATCTGATATTCCTGGTGGTCAGTCGGGATCATTAAATGGCAACCCGGGCGCATAATGTGGGTTAACTTAAAGTGATATCGCCAGAAAAGTAACTGAGCACTCTACCTTCCGAAAACTCAAATCTGTACAACCTAATTGTTTAAACCTTTCAGATTTCAGACTTGAAATATTTAACCTCGCAGAATTCAGTTTGAAATTTCAAAGGTTGAAAAAATATAAATATTCGAAAATTTGAGTGTGTGACAAGTGTCAAGTTCCTCTAAGCGTAATTTCAAGTGAACCTCCACGCAAAGATGGCAATGCCCGATTCAGAACGGTGTCCTTAAAAGCTTTGTCTGATCAAGTAATATTAGTCTCAATGTTCATAATTTCTAAATTTGAAACTGGTTATTTTTTATTTTGGTTTCTCTACTAAAGTGACTTGCGCATTCCTCTGCAGGGAAACATGAATAGAAATTATTGATTTAAAAAACGATAATATTTTCCACATGATTGATCTGATAAAGGTTTAAAGATCTATTAAATCCTGAGTTTGAGCGCAAATTCGACGTTCAAAACTCCTACTTTGTCTTTGGAGGTGGATACGTTTTAATAATCGGTTTTTTTTAAATTACTAAAAAACAACGATGACAAATAGAGTAAAAATCATACAGTAATCTAATTAGATGGTTCGGATAATATTTCTCAAAAGAAATTTGTCAATAAATCAATTATTATAAATCAATTATTTCGTTTTCATCATTATATTGAATTTCTTATTTTCTTTGATTTTATTCGCAGATTTCTACAAATTCTTCAAATGTCGTTTTTTCGATGATAATTCCAGAAAATCTGCAGAAAATCTTTGTGAATAATGAGAAACCAGAATAACGAGAAAATAGAAACTAATAATTGAACAAGATTACTTATTTTCAATGATAAGATTAATTTTTATTTGCTAAACCGGTTCCTAAACAACTAATTAGTTCACTGTAAAGTTCTGTTAACAATTTTTGTCGTCGTTATTTAATAATAAAAAAACCGATTCTGAAAACGTATCCACCCCCAAAGTAGAAGTTTTGAACGTCGAATTTGCGCTCAAACTCAGGATTTACAGATCTTTAAAAGTTTTATATACCTCAAATGAATCATAAAGAAGCTTTCCACAACACTGCATACTCAGTTCAACTAACTTACATAGCCGGTCTGTCTCTTTAAAGGGACCAGAGTACCTTTGAGAATCGGACATTGACGCCTTTACATGGACGATCACTTGAACTTACGCTTATAGACCCTTTAATAAAACATATTAACCTGAGCAAAGCAGCAGGAGAAGAGAGAATACTGAAGAGCTTTAAACTCTACTCCGTACTCCTCAGGGGTCATTGAGTACGAATCCGTGAACCCAGAAGGAGTTCCACTAGCGTTACGCAGATAGGGTTTAAATGCGTCAGCCATGGCTCCCACCAAGTACGGAGATATTGCGTCACCAAAAAGATGAGAAACCTAAACGATTTAGATAAAATGGATGCAGAAATAAGATGTAGAAATTTGAGTTAAACTATTGTATTGACATGTTTTATGGATTATGATACTTGTGACATGTTTTATGGATTATGATACTTGTGACATGTTTTATGGATTATGATACTTGTGACATGTTTTGTGAATAATGATACTTGTGGCATGTTTTCTGGATTATGCTACTTGTGACATGTTTTATGAATAATGAAACTTGTGACATGTTTTGTGAATAATGATATTTGTGACATGTTTTCTGGATTATGCTACTTGTGACATGTTTTCTGAATAATGATACTTGTGGCATGTTTTCTGGATTATGCTACTTGTGAGATGTTTTCTGAATAATGATACTTGTGGCATGTTTTCTGGATTATGATACTTGTGACATGTTTTATGAATAATGATACTTGTGACATGTTTTATGAATAATGATACTTGTTGCATGTTTTATGGATTATGATTCTTGTGGCATGTTTTATGGATTATGATACTTGTGACATTTTTTCTGGATTATGCTACTTGTGACATGTTTTCTGAATAATGATACTTGTGGCATGTTTTCTGGATTATGATACTTGTGACATGTTTTATGAATAATGATACTTCTGGCATGTTTTATGGATTATGATACTTTAATGATGGATTTTATGTTTCTAAATTTCATCCAGATTAATTCAAGAATCCAAGGATCGGAGCATTTAAGAAAATATTATTTATGATTCTTTATCTCTTAATTTTAATTGAAAGGTTTACCAGTATCTGTGTAGCGGATGCAATCGATCGTCTGGGAGGAATGACTATATACAGGGTCATATCACTTACAATACTCCAGTTTGCGTTCAGTAGCAACCCTTCAAATATAATCATTGTTTAATAGATATAGTTTACAAGTGTGCTTCCCTAAAACTAAGGGGGATAATGTAACTTAGCACTACAATAAACCCTCAAAGTGTTTTCAATTTTATCATATTATTTGTATTTTCTTTAGCTAGCAACAAAAGTTAGGATGCAATTTTAATCTGCTAAGCCAATCTGAGGAGTAAACAAGATTTTGTCCAGGATAGAGGCCTCCATCCCCCTAGAACAAGAGTTTTCGATATACCGGCAAGGGGCTTAACCAAATACCAACCTCATGTATACGTCCTAGAGCAATTTTCACAAAGAATGATAGGGGAAAAAAGGAAACCGCGAAGAATTCGGATATCATTCAACACAAAAATCTGAGATATTTCCTGATGCGCACAAACTTTACCTGCAAAGAAAGTTAGCGCATAGCAGACTGGAAGCGAATAGTCAGCTGAAAAGAAACCAAAGAAAAGAACAGGAACAGAGCTGAGAAGAGTAAATCCACAAACCAGGGGATCCGCATTGGGAAACTTAAAAAATCAGAAACTTGAAAATTTATATTTTAATAAAGTTATGCAAAATCATGGAAAATGGCAAAAAATTAATTTTAAGCAGTGACCAAAAATAGCAAGCAAATCAAGGAGAGCATGCTCCAATATAAGAAAGGATCTTAACAAAATAACGAATCACAAGTACAGAAAAGAACAAAATGAAGTAAAGAAAATGGAATTAGCTTTGAAAAATGAAGTTTAACTAAGGCCAAGGTTTGTACCTGATGTCTAAGCATTTGTGAAGCATATGATCCGACCGGAACACCCAGAAGTCCGGAAAGGGTCATTACAATACCAAACTTGTAGCTGATAGACTCCAGGGTTATAGCGCTACACCCAGCCTTGTTCCCACATGCTGATTTAGCTCCTGAAGTAATAATACAGATACTAAACTGGTAACGAAAAAACTAAATTTGGAACTGAGTCCTGAACGGGAACGAACAGAAAGGAAGCTCGGAATTAATAAAAGTAGTAAGGAGAAAATAACAGCACAGAAAGTAGGAAAGAGTTTAGTGTCAAGATAAAAGAAGGAAAAGCAGGAATTATTAAGGCAGAGTAGGAATGGATCTGAGTATGTATGTGAGAGTTGGAAGGGATCGAAGTATTAAAAGTGAGAGAAGGAAGGAATTGGAGTAGAAAGGTTAGAGTAGGAAAGGGTCTGAGTGTTATGGGTGTTAGGATTATCAAATGTGAGAGTTCGCAGGAAATAATGTGTTAAAGGTGAGAGTAGGAATGGAATGGACTATTAAGGGTAACTGAAGGAACCGATCTGAGTATAAAGGTGAGAGTAGGAAGGGATCAGACTATTAGTAACTGTACGAACGGATCTGAGTATAAAGGTGAGAGTAGGAAGGGATCGGAGTATAAAAGTAAGAGTAGGAAAGGGTCGGAGTAATAAGGGGAAGAATACGAGTGTCAAAGGAATTGGCAGGAATTTGGCGTGTTAAAGGTGAAAGTAAGAAGGGATCGGACAGGGTACAGAACGAACGGATCTGATCCGAGTATAAAGGGATCGGAATATAAAAGTAGGATAGGCGAGACAGGAGGTATAAATAATGGAGAGGAAGTGGAAACATATAGAAATATCAATAAAGTGAAGGTAAAATTGGGAAAAAGAAGAAGATAAGAATCTGGATGGTAAGGAGTAAGTAAAACCTGCGTATGCGAAGTTAGGTCCCCACCACATCATGGCACCAGCGCAGTAGGTCACACAGGTAAAAGCAATGGTAGAGAGAACAAAACTCTTATTCCGACCCAGAGCTCGGACATCACTGACAGGACTGGTTGGTTTAAGGTGTGATCCGTCCGCTTTACCTCGGGGAGGATCCGTCATGAAGAATATTATCATAAATACGGCGATAGCGCCCATTATTGGAGTTACTCGCAACCCCCACCTAGATTTTACTACTATTATTATTATTATTAATGTTATAATTATTATCATTTGGCATTTCAAGCAATCCTTTTCATCGTGCGTATATAAAAAACCAAACAAATTTAATTCGATATTTTTCTATCAGCGAGAAGTATGCGAAAAATTGATTTCCAGCTTCAATTTAAATTAGAATCACGATTTTAATTCTTATCAGTTTTTATCTCCATAACTTTCAAACAGCTTACACTAGAACGCTCAACATTCTTCTCTTTTTAACTTTTCGTGAACAATTTTGCTAAATATTTTTTCTTGATGCATAGTGTATTTTTAAAACCTCCCTAGCACCCGTATATTTTAAGTTAGGTCTAATTTGTTTTTAATGTGCTGACCTTGAAAAGTTGGACTATGGACATTCATTACAATCCCCTATCTCAACTATAAGAACAAAATCATTGAGGGGGGGGGGGACACCCTCCAATCTCTATTAGATATGTCCCAATTGGGATAAGGTTAACAATTACTAAATCTTCTCTTTCTAGATTACCTCCAATCTCCGAATGCTCCGGATACCTCTGATCCAACAATATATCCTAAACCTGTTCCAACAGGAATAGCAAAGTAGAAGAGAGCCAACACGCTAGATCTATCATCCTAAACAAGAATCACGTAAAACTATAATAATTTTAACTAATAAAGAGAAGTTTTTAATAAAATGTTACTAAAACACGTAAAAATACAGCTTAATATATTTTTAAGAGGTGGTGTGGGGTGGGGTTATTACCATAAAGAGGTAAAAAATATTTTACCAGAACAATTTGTAAAAAAAAAATCATGCAGTAAAAATCTACCTTAGCAAATAGATCGGATATGATTGCCGGAGCAACAGTTGAGTAGGACGCTTCTCCTACTCCTACTAGAGCTCGGAATACAAGGAAGGCAGGGAAGGATTTCATGAAAGAGCCAATCAGTGTGGATAAACTCCAGAATCCTAAAAACGGAGAATTATAGTAAAGTAACAATTACAACACGTGGATGAAAGTAGGGGGCGTAAATGTTTTTTTTTAAAGGTTATATTCTGATCTATAGCGTATTCTGAACTCTTCACAACGACAGGAATCCCTTACTTTGCTCTCTGATCTCTAGGATCTAGTTCTTGTAATTAACTATTCCAATCCATGGAATTCAGTTCTTTTAATTACCTATTCCGATCCTTAGGATTCAGTTCTTGTAATTTACTATTCCGATCCCTAGGATTCAGTTCTTGAAATTACCTATTTCGATCCCTAGGATTCAGTTCTTGTCATTAACTATTCCGATCCCTAAGATTCAGCTCTTAAAATTACCTATTTCGATCCCTAGGATTCAGTTCTTGTAATTAACTATTCCAGTCCTTAGGATTCAGTTCTTGTAATACCTATTTCGATCCCTAGGATTCAGTTCTTGTAATTACCTATTTTGATCCCTAGGATTCAGTTCCTGTAATTACCTATTCCGATCCTTAGGATTCAGTTCTTGTAATTTACTATTCCGATCCTTAGGATTCAGTTCTTGTAATTAACTATTTCGATCCCTAGGATTCAGTTCTTGTAATTACCTATTCCTATTTAAGGATTCAGTCTTAATTGCATATTTCAAGTGCTAGGTTTCAGTTCTTGTAAATACCGTTTCCAATCACTAGGATTCAGTTCTTGTAATTACCTATTCCGATCCCCAGAATCCATTTTCTGGAGTATCGATCCCCCAGATACCCAAAGATAGGGGCGAAGAGTAGGTAGCAGAACACGAACACTGTCTGGAGTAGGCCGAGGTACTTGTCCTTCTTTATATCGAAGTCCTTGTCCCGTTTAATCTCTTCTAGCATACCCGCCACAGTGGACCGATCCATGTAGTTTATCAGGTTCACGTACACTAGACAGATGAATCAATTAATCAAATAATAACCACGGAGATTTTTTTAGTTTTTATAAATATCAATCGATAAATCTCATGGATATCTATCAAGAGATCTCGTAAATAATGGATATCTATAATTTATATCAAGGATATATATAAATAAATCTCATGGATATCTATAAACATATCTTTTTAAATTAGTCAAAAAAAAAAAAACTTACCAAGTACAAGAACAGAGATTGCACTCTGCTTGTTCAGGTTCTGCCACCATTCTGTTATACTTGGAAACTCAAAGCTAAAATAAAAATTAATTGTTAAACGTGTATGCATAATTATTTTTTTTTTTGGGGGGGGGGGAGTGATTAGGAAATTTATCTGTACATTCTTAATTTTGTCGCACTACCACCCCTACTAAAATATGCCAACTTGCGTCTTGCCCTGGACCCACAGTGCCCAGTGTTTACTTTAATATGAACAAGAGTAAGAATAAGAATTTCAAAAATCATAAAAGACCCCCGAAATGGAATCCCCAGATCGCCTTCAGAGGAGAGGACCCACCACCGTTAATAATATAGCTGCGAAGGACCTCTTTATGGACCTCCCAGACCACCAGTAGGAGAGAGGAACAATGTCCACCACCCGTATCCAATCTGGCCTATTGAACTTCCCAGACAGCCAACCAACCTGTATTTACTCAGTGGTAAAGTTAGTTTTTTCCAGGTTTAATGTTAATTATCCTCCCACCTGTATCTACTGGTAAATTTATCCTCCAGGTTCAATGTTAATTATCCTACCACCTGTATCAACTGGTAGATTTATCCTCTAGGTTAAATGTTTATTATCCACCCACCTGTATCAACTGGTAGATTTATCCTCCAGGTTCAATGTTTACTATCCACCCATCTGTATCTACTGGTAGATTTATCCTCCAGGTTCAATGTTTACTATCCACCCACCTGTATCTACTGGTAGATTTATCCTCTAGGTTCAATGTTTATTATCCACCCACCTGTATCAACTGGTAGATTTATCCTCCAGGTTCAATGTTTATTATCCACCCACCTGTATCATCTACTGGTAGATTTATCCTCTAGGTTCAATGTTTATTATCCACCCACCTGTATCAACTGGTAGATTTATCCTCCAGGTTTAATGTTTATTATCCACCCACCTGTATCTACTGGTAGATTTATCCTCTAGGTTCAATGTTTATTATCGACCCACCTGTATCATCTACTGGTAGATTTATCATCCAGGTTCAATGTTTATTATCCACCCACCTGTATCTACTGGTAGATTTATCCTCCTCTCTTCCTACCAAGGTTTGCTCATCCTCCCTCTCCTCTCTCCATCTTTCAGTCATCTTGGGACACTAAACCAAAGTAATAAGTATATTTATCTTCTTCGGACACTAACCTTGAATATATACATCTTGGGACACTAAACCTGAAAATATACATCTTGGGACACTAACACTGCATACGATAATCTTATGAAGAAAAAAATGTAATAATGGAAATTCTTAAACGAGATCAAATAATCTTCAACGTAGGAGCGTGTAAAAATAAATATTCTTCAACTAGAGTAATAATTTCCATTCTTTAATGCTTGGAGCTCTAACCGTTTAATTATTTTCATTCTAACGCGGTCTGAGCGTTAAAGAATGAAAATTCTACACCCCAGTGCCATAAAAAGCATTCTTAATTAACGCTTGGAAGCGAATAATATTTGAAACTTTTTTTCCTGAACCGTGTAATAATGGGAATTCTTACACAGGTTTAATACTATTGAACCGAACAGATATGATATCAAATACAATATACATCCTGGGACACTAAACCTGAATACATATATCTTGGGACCAGGGGTGTATATTATGTGTGAGACTCAAATTTTTGCCCCCCCCCCTTTTCAGGATCATCCCCCCCCCCAATCCACAAGTAAGGTATATTTTACAGGTTTCTGAAGCGCGCGCAAAGGGGGGGTGCAGGGTACCCATTGCAAAGAAAACTTTTGGATTTTAGCAGTATAATGGATCGTTTTGGTGCCCTAAAAAGATAAACTTCAAGGTCCGCCCTGAGTTTTTCTTTAAGCATTTCTGATAGTTAATTTTTTTTGTTGTTCTTGCTTTTCCCTTCTCTTTGCCCCTTTTCCCCTCCCCCCTACCCTTTCTCTTTTCCCTTTCCTCTTGCCCCTTTCCTCTTTTCCCCTTCCCTCTTCCCATTTTTCCGTTCCCTCTACCCATTTTCCCTAACCTTTTCCCTTACCTTTCCCCTTCCCATTTTCCCTTTTACCCTCCCCTTTTTTCCTTTTCCCCTTCCCTTCCCCCTTTTTCCTTTTTTCTTCATTTTTTTCCCCCAAAAACAATGAAAGCTCATACAGAAAAATATACACCCTTGTGGGACACTAAATCTAAATACATACATCTTGAGACACAAAACCTCAATACATACATCTTGGTAAACTAAACCTAAATACATAAATCCTGGGACATTAAACATTTAATATATTCATCCTGGGACACTAAACCTGAATACATACATCGTGGAACACTAAATACAACCCAATTATTTTTCCTTAAAAATCATTTATTTCCCAAAATTCCCCTAAAACTTGATAACATATCATAACTACCATTTCAAAAACAAAAACATAAGACATAAGACAAATTTAGGCTGGCTCTTCGAAATTGGTCACAAAATAGGTATTGAATCTATTTTATGTCCCTACTTCTTGTCACCGTAAACTACAACAGTGTAGCCAGTGTTAAGCGGCTACAAAAGCAGTCCACTAGCTTCATTATGTCCTCATAATGCCTGGCTGGCATTTTTTAAAAAAATCGGTTAAACATTAATATTTTTTCAAAGACTATAGGAAATGAATATGTGATTAGTAAGGAGTGTTATAAAATTGGGATATGGATAAATATTTAAGAAAATCTATGGACCTGTTTACCTTGAAATGTTGATTAAAAAGTACTTCTGTATTACATCTTCTTGTAATCTGAAATTGTGAAATCAATTAATGAATAATATAAAAATACAGTTCTCTGTCCGGGATCTACCCTTCGTAATAAAGTGAGCAGTAAATGATGAGGTATCATCTATCCTTCTTGAAGAATATATCCACCGTAGTTTCCAGACAAGGACGGAGATCCAGGTCAAAATATCCCAGAACAATCCGACCTTCAGGAGCTCTAAACCATGCTCACAATAATTAAGGTAAAGGGTGAATATGCGACATCGAAAATGTCACCAGCAAAATATTATTAAGTAGGAAATTACCAGCAACAGTCATTAAAGAAAACATTAAAATTTTGGGTCTTGAACCGCTGAATACCGTAATTTGTACGTTTTTTGATAATTGAATTTTTTTCATTTATTTAAAAAAGTATGTTTCCAAAAAACAATTTTTTGCTTTGTTTGTTTAATAATAAATGGTTTTTTATTCGATTTTAGCGTTTCTGATTAAAGTGTTTCAAGATGAATATTTTGATACAAATCTAGATTTATTTTGCGGTTTTTTCTCTGGCTCATATATTTGTGTATTGATCTACACGAAAAAGTTATGAAAAAAATGTTCTCAATAATAAAAAAATGTATCAAAGAAAACTTTTAGACTGGTGCAAGATGAATTTGAGCACTTTCATAAAAAAAAACCCTCTTAGTTTTTCCCACAATTACGAAACAAAAAAATAATCCTTTAGTAACAAAGGGGTGAAATGTCGTGACATTCCATCAAGACGTATAAAAACATCCGTGTCAGAATTTAATGAATTTGAGCCGTCTCAAATCCGCCAAAAACAGGCTTCTATTGAGCACCGACTTAAATCTTAAAACATTAAATACAATTTTAAGTGGAACCAACCATATTTGAGCCGCGTCTCAAATTTAAGCCGCAGCTTAAATTCTTTAAATTCGGCCTCCGTTTAATTTGTTTCCTCTAAAAAATGTCTCACCCATAAAATCAAATTAGAAAAAGTTGCATACATTTCAAATTGTCGCTAAGACAACTATTCTTGTAAAATTGTAAACTATTGGTAGAATTTATAAGTTAATCCAAGTTAATCAAAATGAAATAAATATAGGTTCTTAAATTTTAAGCATTTACAAAACTAAATTTCTATAAACAAAAAAAAATAATTATTATGTTGGTTCCTGAATATATCCAATCCTCGTCCAATTTTTATTATCCATCCAGTATCAAGCCGGATTTCCCTACACAGACAACATTGTCAAACATTAATCAAATCATCCATACAGCGGATATTAGTTTTCCAAAGGTTTAGGGTTAAAAGGAAAAAGGTGCTCTTTTAGAAAACTATTTTACTTTGATGATGTCTATAAAATCGTTTTACATCCTTTGATATAACCAAATATAGATTGAAAAGTCACAGGTTTAGCTGGATTGAAATTTTGACGCAGTACCTATCGTGAAGTGTACTAGAGAACTCAATCTGGAGATGAACCTGCCTCTGAACTAAGCTCTCCCTCAGCTCGTTCAGTTTCTTTTCTTGTTCATCCTGCTCCGACAATAGATTAAAATAAGGCCAGGGGTTAATACTTGCGATGATTACCCCTCCCCCTCCCCCCACCATCACCAAAACATGATTCTCGAAGTTTGAAGAACAAAAAGCGATAGAAAATTATGACTTTTTCATGAAAATACTTCTTTTCAAAAACTTAACTTTTTTAAGGAGAATTAATCTACCATTCCTTTCCTTATTATTCTCATCCCTGGAAGTAAGAAGTCGGATTCGTTTTAATTTCTTACATTTCTTGACAAGGAGTTCACAGCAGCGTAGGAAGTTTACTATTTGATGATGAGATCTGGAAGTAATCAGTTAATATAAACAAACTCATCACAAGAATATTTTTTGTTGTGTTTTTAATGTTTTTTTAAAAACAGATTTCGATACAACTTCATTTGCAAGTTGAGACCACAATCGTATCATTTTTCTGTTCAATATTTTTCTCATTTCTATTTAATGTCGGTTAAAAATTGATCTGCAATAATACTACTGGTCCTTTATTTTAAGCCCCCCCCCCCCCCACGTCTGCAAAACTTTATTGAGATTTCTTCGCTGAATTTGAAAATAAATAAGTTATAGGGAAAAATAAATAAGTTATAGGGAAAAATAAATAAATTCATCGTATTAAGTGTAAAAATGGGTTGCGAAATTCTTATATTTCTAATCCCCAGGGTACAAAAATCATCCCCCCCCCTCGGGTTGGGGGATGACAAAATTTACTTTTAGATGAAAACTTACCGTATATATGGATCCTCTAAATCGACAGCTGTTACAGTCTCGTCAAGAAATCTGCCAAATAATGATTCGTAACTGTGTCCAGTTGAGTTAGATTGTATCCTGATATGCTCATGATACTTTCCCGCTTCCTTCTCCTTTCTGATACCACAGGAGGGATTATTCAACACTGTCTCAAAAATTATACAAGGGCAATACAAAATTGATAAACATTAACCAAAATATAAAATTTCAAAACAAGAACTTCTGTCTGCGGGAAACTTCTGAGAATTTCTAACTTCAAGGAATACCTCCGTCGAACAATAGCAAGGCAATAAGAGC
>NW_019396242.1:0-1448 GCF_000591075.1 Eurytemora carolleeae | reverse complement strand
CCCCCCCTTGAATGAATTAATCAGTTTCCTGATCCTGAGGTCCAGGTTTTCACATCTATCAAGATATTCTGCAGCTTTCTCACGATACTTGACCTTCTTATTTTTATCCTAAATATTAATTTAAAATAAATTTGGCAAAAACCATCGAAATCGGTCTTTCCCTTATATGAATAATATACTTTGTTTTGTTTATAATTTGAAGGTGAGAAAAACAGAAAAAATTAACATGGAGAACTTTTTTTCCTCCAATTATTACGATAAACAAAACAAATGATGTTGATTATATATATATAGGGAAAGGGAGATTTCGGTGATTATGACCATAATCATATAATGATTTGATTATATAGTGTCTACCTAAATTAGCGCAGATGCTGACACAGCTTTAATAGGTGGCAAATCAATACTCATCTATAGGCGTTTACAGCAATTTAAAATTTTTTTCTTTGCCCAACCATTTTGGATATATCATTTAAAGAATTTGTACAAGACATTAGACAAAGTCCAAACTTCAGATCGTAATATTCAGATAGTGTCTGGTCGTCGTGTTAGAAGGGGTATGTATATATTTACAAGTATTATGAGTTTCTATGCTCTGGGAAAAAGATGATAAGTGTGACCTCAAAAGATAGATGTTTTTCATCCTTTATAATACGCAAGGTTCATAAATTTCAATTGTGATTTTTAGAGAGAGTATATACTACTTTAATAAAGTCCCAACCTTTGAGGGAAACCAAGCATTACAATTAGCTGTTTTACCTGAACTGTCTGGACAACAGCAAGTAACAGCTGAAGACCCTCTTTGTAACAAACTATCGCCTGGAAAAAAGTGATTTTTGTATCTTGAGTTATCAAGAAGAATCTGAATGACTTTTAAGATCTGTAAAATACAGTTTAATAAGAATTCACAAATCCCAGGATACATTAATGTAAACTGTTCATGTTTTACCTAAACAAAGGCCATTTTAAACTTGATAAAATATCTTACTAAAAATAAAACCAAAAACCTCTGTATATCTATTTGTTGAATCTAACTCTACTGCTCTAGTCAGTAAAGCAATAGCAGCACTTTCTTCACCAGACATTTTAAAATAAACAGTCAAACTAAAATCATCTGAAATTAAATTATAAAAATAAAAAATATAAATGACAACTGCCGAACGTAACTCTGTGATTGAAATCTAACAAAGATACAATGTCCGTCCTAGTATACGATTTTTGGACCCGCCCTTCCTATCAATTTTGTACATTTATTTTTTTTATTATTTTAGGGTTAGGTTAGGTTAGATTAAGACAATTTCGGGGCCGAGCACTGCGGCTAGGACGGGCTAGGGGGCCGAGCTCTGCGGCTAGGAAAGGCTAGGGGACCAAGCGCCGCGGCTAGGACAGGCTAGGGGGCCGGCGCTGCGGTCAGATCATCAATTTTACAATATGTACAAAATTATAGG
>NW_019396241.1:252187-291020 GCF_000591075.1 Eurytemora carolleeae | reverse complement strand
AACCTTTCCTACTGAGAGTCAATGATTGGAAAATGAAGTAAAATACAAAATCAACAAAATTTAAAACATAAAACTAGATTGATTTTTGTTAAGAACCTTCCTCCCCCCTTTGCCCCTGTTCTCAACAATAGATTAAAACATTCTCAGTAAAATTACTAATTGAGATTAAAAAACTTTAAGAAATATTTCTGACAGATTGGCAAAATTTTCACAAGATGTCAAAACTTTTTAAATAATCTCCTCAGTGCACTGCTTCATATTGAAAAATATGTCTGTCTCAGTTTCAAGAATAACATTTAATTTGACAATCCCGTAATGTTTTTTATTTTAGAATCATGGATAAAATAAATCAAAGGTATTGAGTCAATGCCACAAACTCTAGTTTTCTAATTCTTATGTCTTTGCATTTCTTATATCGTAGACCTTAGATATTTCAAACTGTAAATTCTGTAGAATCAAATAGTCGAAGTTTGAAATAATAAAGGTTTACACCATCAGGTTGCAAAGATTTAGTGATTAGAAAATTTGAGTTTGTGGCAAAGACTCAATTCTTTTAACATTTGAAAATGCAAAAATATTTCTATAAATTAGTCTACACTTTGCAGAGGTACACAGAAAATACTATTTTTACCATGGGTGTTTTGTTGAAAGTGACTTTAATATTTATAACGTAACTTAATCTAATCAAAAATGTGGAAGATAACGTATTTTTTAAGACTCAGATTTTGTAATTAAGCAAGAAATGAGTAAGTAATTTTCGCAAAGTTCCCGCAAATAAAAATAAACAGACATAAAAATAAAGAAACATCGATATGTTATTTATACTTGATCAAAAAATGTCTTTTATGGGTACGGTTGTAAATCGGACATTTCCATCTTTGTATGGAGGGTTGCTTGACATTACGCGTACAGTCCCTTTAATGTAACTTATATATGATTTATCCCTTTTCATTAAAGGAGTGTTCACTGAAACAAATACACATAATATCTTAATGCACCCTTTGACCAATTTGCCTCAAATTTTTATTGGGGAACTCCCTAGAACCAAGGGAATGTTTTATCTTGGTTTGAAAATTTTAAGATGGGTGAGCTGACTTCTATAGTGAAAGTTTAGTTTCCTGGCAAAGCTGGGTATCCAAACTAACAGTGATAACCAGAAAACAATGGAATAGAAAGACGACATTAAAGTAATTTACTTAAGTATATATTTAAATTTGATGTTGTTACAAAGCAAATATTTTTTCTTGACTCTTATTAAATCACTAAATTATAAGTCTGTTTACCTCCATAATTGTTGCGTCTCATACGCATTGGACTTTTAAAGATATAATTTGATTCTAAAAGTCGTCTTCTTATTACAGAGTTTTTTGGGTATTTCTGTACAATCTTTTTATTTAGATGCACAAGTCCCGGTCCTCAAGTTTCCTACCGTTGAATGAGCAGAGATCAAGATCCACTAGTTTCCTACCGTTAAACTCTCCAGAGATAAAGCGGTTATCACGTCCAACAGAAAACTNATTGTCCCTGTGTGCCTGCAGTGTGAGAGTAGTGTATTAATATTGTCCCTGTGTGCCTGCAGTGTGAGAGTAGTGTATTAATATTGTCCCTGTGTGCCTGCAGTGTGAGAGTAGTGTATTAATATTGTCCCTGTGTGCCTGCAGTGTGAGAGTAGTGTATTAATATTGTCCCTGTGTGCCTGCAGTGTGAGAGTAGTGTATTAATATTGTCCCTGTGTGCCTGCAGTGTGAGAGTAGTGTATTAATATTGTCCCTGTGTGCCTGCAGTGTGAGAGTAGTGTATTAATATTGTCCCTGTGTGCCTGCAGTGTGAGAGTAGTGTATTAATATTGTCCCTGTGTGCCTGCAGTGTGAGAGTAGTGTATTAATATTGTCCCTGTGTGCCTGCAGTGTGAGAGTAGTGTATTAATATTGTCCCTGTGTGCCTGCAGTGTGAGAGTAGTGTATTAATATTGTCCCTGTGTGCCTGCAGTGTGAGAGTAGTGTATTAATATTGAAAAGATGGAATAACAAATCTTTTGATACATTTCCAAATCAGATTTTTCCAAGAATTTTCACACACTTTCCATTAATGTTGTTTTTATATTTGCACAAACATGTTTTTTAAATAAATTTCGAACTTTTCCATGCGACTGTAAAGTAGGGGTGTGTTTAGAATTTACATGGAATTTTAAGACAGGGAATTAAGGATGACGACCTACACACGACTCACGAGTCATATCAATGCTATATCTACAAGACTAACAACAGTTGATTAAACTAACGTAAAAATGAACTAAATTCAGCTGTTCATAAACCTCATAAACCGGCTTTTAGCCCATTAGATCATTAGTACAAACAAACAAACTAAAAATTAATTATTTTCAAATAAGCTAATTTTTTGAAAAGTTAAAAAATATATTTCATTACATGGGCATCATTTTTAGAGATCTGCCTGCCCTGTCTTAGCCGCGGCGCTCGCCCTATAGCATGTCCTAGCCGCAGCACTTGGCCCAAAAATTGTCGTAACCCAACTAGTAATCCTTAAATAATATGATTACATCATATTGTAGAGGAAGATATTCCCGAACGAGGATTATAAAATCTGCAAATCAGTATTCAGCAGTGTCGGATCCTGGAACCAGAGAAGACCTGCTAAACTTCCTCTCCTTTTATATAATCGTTATATATCATATATTTACAGCTAGATGCAATAAATGTAGTTCTAAAGTGGTGACCCTAGACAACAAATTGGATGAGGATAACTCAAGTTTAAACTTCTTATCCACAAATCCACTATTCCGTCATCCAACAATCAGCTACTCCTGGAGCTAATAAGCTAAAGCTTAGCTACTTCTAGCTTAGCTACTCCCTCTATACTCGAGACTTAGGGGGGACTTCTGTAGAGGAAGAAATCCCTGAACGAGGATTATGAAATCTGCAAATCAGTGGTGTCGGATCTTGGAACCAGAGAAGACCTACTCATCTTCCTCTCCTTTTATACACTCGTTATTTATCATGTATTTACATCTGGAAGCAACAAATGTACTTCTAAAATATAATATTTGTGCTAAAGTACCTAAAACTTGATGAGGGGTAATTTAAAAAAATTTAACCAATAATTTAAATTGAACAAATATATTTGCTCAAGAGGACTATAGTCCTTTTTTATGTTAGCCCACACGAACGTTAGTTTAATCATTCATTAGTCCAATTGATATGGCACGTCGTCCTATCGTTGCATAATTTAATTCAGTACAAGGATTTATTTACCGATCTAGAGTAATCGTACTCCATACACCTTTCCTCAGCCTGTCTAGTGAACCTATTATGTGCTGGACCCTTTGAATTTAACAATTTTGAGGCTGACTTTCTGCCTTTAATTGTCTTTAAATTGTCGTTAAATTATTTTGCAAAGATCAAAAGTTGTTTACATTATGTTATTGTGTGCAACAGCAGCAAGTTTTGATTAAGATTTTTAAACTATTTTCGGCTACCGGGGGGGGGGGGAGGTTACATTTCTGGAGCAGAGGTTTCAATTTTTATCTAAATACCATGTGCAGGTTTTTCAGGATTACGGTTCAGCATTAGACACTCGAGCAAGGATCATCTTCCCTCTTCTATTTACTGTATTTAATGCAGGATACTGGATTTATTTCATCTTCTTATCTTTAATCTTCTAATTAGTTTCCATCTTCTATTTACTGTATTTAATGCAGGATACTAGATTTATTTTATCTTCTTATCTTTAATCTAATTAGTTTCCATCTTCTATTTACTGTATTTAATACAGGATACTGGATTTATTTCATCTTCTTATCTTTAATCTGCTAAAGTCGGCTGAAAATATCCTCTTCAGAGGCGATGCAATTAAAAATTATTAATTTTCTGATATAAAACGAGGATAGTTTCGTCGCCAGTCCCTTTTCTTTCCTTTTCTTTTTTCTTTTTAAAAAGTCATATTTTGCGCTTAACTCTTTTCTATTTTTTATCCAAAAAACATTTTGTTCATAATTCCTCCTCTCCTTCCAGCCACCAACCCCTCTATAAACTCTTTTATAAATATCCTAATAATATACTCTTACAGTTTCTTATTTCTCTCCAGCTTTGTTGATAATATTGCGGATGCAATGTTCCCTGAAGTTAAAACTTTTCTGTTGTGAATCTCAGGATCTAGAGTTGATCTAAATCTTACGCCGAGATGGGAACTTTTGAATGGGATATCCTTAATCCTGATCGGATAATTAATCTGGAGATTAAAATGAGTGGAGAACAAGCAATATTTAATCTGCAGATTAAGAAAAAGAGTGGATTAAGCCTTAATCCCGATATCCACCATTCTAAAGTTTTCAGCTCAGAGATCTGATTGCAGATGTACGGATTAATTTAATTTCTCTTCGATATCCCGTGGTGGTCATACTTTGCAGAGATTACCATTATTGAGGAATCAAGATTAACTTTAATTGACACTCAAGTTCCGAACTTTGTAAACAAATTTTTTATACTGTAAAAATTGACCAAAATAATGGTTTGGAAATTATCTACGTTTTATTTTTAATATTCTTATCAAACCACAAACTTAAATTTGTTATATTTTTATCACTATTACACCAATAATTCTTTCAATTTAATCTTAATAATAAAAACGCAGACTTGTAAGTTTTTTAAAATCAAAGATTGTACATATTGTACATATTGTACATATTGTACATATTGTACATATTGTACATATTTGTTTAAATAAAGTGTTTTAAATCATTTTGTTAATGACATTATTATTTATATAATCTTTCCCAATAACAAATTGATCATTAAGATTAAAAATACATCTTTGATTTACAATTTTTAGGCAAAAAAAGGGTTTAAAAAAAAGGTATCACCACCTTCTAGGTATTCTTAAAAATGTTTGTGGAGGATAAAATGAATATTTTCCATTAGATTTTTTTTCCAAAAGGCCTTAGCCTTTTGAAAATCTCTTTATCATAATGTGTGTTAGACTTTCAAAAAAAATATAGAGGGTAGATTTTTAACAGGCAGTTCTGCAAGAAAAAATTTCAGAAAAACACATTTAGAAAAAAGTTTTTTTTACCATGCGATTGTGAAGTGACTTTAATATTGTTAAAAAAATTCAACATAATCATTTTTCATCTGCTGAGACAATACAGTGGCAGTAAGTGAGAAAATTGGAGAGAGAAAGAACCGGTTTTAAGCGGTCAAAAATCAATTCTAAATGGAACATTCAATAGTTTATAACACAGTTAAGCTATGTCCGCATATGTTAATAGCGTAATTTAAGTATGTCGCATGATTTAAGCTAATCATGCTAAGTGTTCAATTGAAACGCAGTTTCAATGAATAGTGTCATTATGTCTAAGTTTACAAGATTAAATCATTAATAATGTACAAGGTACTGCAAGTTTACAGAATATCATGTTTCCACAATTTTTGATATTGGTTTTTAATAACGAATACATCGAAAGAATTCATCAAATGTCGTATTCTTCACTTTCTGATATGTAATGTTGCAGTATTTAGTTTTTTAATTAAATGATTATATGGAACTCTTTTAAACTGTTCCTGCATATTCATGGCTACTTATTTATTTTCGCAAATACTGAAATTTACGTAATATAGTATCAAACTCATTGAAAAATTGTCAAGACGACATTTGATAAATTCTTCCGATGTATTCGTTATTAAGGGTTATACTGTACAAGAATTCAACACTTTTCTAGAAAGAAATGCGATCATAACTTCCTCATTTATCCTCAAATTAAGGTATATGGGTTTCCATTGTGAATCGGATACACCACTCCATCAATCAATTAAGGGTTTCTTGAATTAACATCTACTGTTCCTTTTAACCCTTTATTAATTCCGGTTATTTACCCTGTTTATTAATTTCTCAGTTTTTTTTTGCAAAAATAGAATTATATTACAGCATAAATAATGGTTGAAGAGGCCTAGGTTTACTTTAAGTGAAAGCATAATTAGTCAAATAAATGTTGTGTAAAGTGTTTAACCTGTCCTACTTTATGTCTCATTTTGACAGACAAATTGTGCACACTGCAAAATTGATCTTAAATTGTTTAATTCGACAGAGTGGTTCAATAAAAAAGAGAATTATTTTGTCTATACTATAATCTACATTTTACTGCTCACGTACAAAAGGTAGAATTACACCTGGTAGAATTATACAAAAGGTAGAATGACAAAAGGTAAGAATATACAAAAGGTAAAACGGTCAAAAGGTAAAACGTTCTAAAGGTAGAATTTTCCAATTTTTGAGAATCAGGAAAAATTTTAAATTTTGCAGAAAATCCGCGAAATTTTTTGAAAGATTCTCAAAACTTTATTTGTCGTTAAAATTCAGAATGGAGCTGTTGGTCACCTACAAAACGTCGATAGTTAAAAAATGTTACAATAGATTTGGTTAAGGGTTGGAGATAAACTCTGGACCGAGTGCTGTGGCTAGGATGAGCTTGACCGAGTGCTGCGGCTAGGATGAGCTTGACCGAGTGCTGCGCCTAGGATGAGCTTGACCGAGTTCTACATGTTCTACATTTTGTATTTCAACCTTTAGTCATTCTACCTTTTGTACGTTTTATCTTTTAATCTTTCTACCTTTTGTACATGAGCCCATTATACACGGTTTTTTATCACGTTTATTTTATAGTTTACTGTCAATTGGGAAAATTTGCCGAATAGGAACATTTTTATATCGTAAGTTGCCCTATTGGGAAAAATTTCTTTCGAAAAGTAATGTCATTTAAACATCGTTTTGTAGTGTGATCTAACACGAAAATTCACTGTATAAGTCTTATCAGTGGTTTTAAGTAGAATAATTTACTGCCACATAACAGTGCAAAATATTCTCTTTTGGACAATTTGAATCCATATTTTTCCAATAAATTCGTATTTGAAGATAAAAATTATTGTTTGAAACATTTTTTTGGCAACCCATTATATAATGTATAAATGAAAGGAGACTAGACAAACTTGTTCAGTCTAGATTTCAATTTTAGAAAAGAACTTACCATGGATACTGTCAAGGTTTTCCTTACTATGTATCTATTAACAACTATGGTTCTTCATGCTGATGCTGGTTTAGGCGGGTTGGCATTGTATGGAATATGCCAGTCCGCTTGTAATGTTGCCTGGGTAGCCTGTGTAGCTGCTGCTGGGGGTACGGCAGGGGTCACTACTGGAGGCCTAGCTGTTCCTGCTGCTGTACTAGCCTGTAATGCAGGTCAAGGTCTGTGCATGGCAGGATGTGCGGCGATGGTTTTGAGTCCATTGTAAGCTGGTTAAGTTGGCTCTGTCCAAGAAGAACAACATTTTGTGCCATAATTTTTACTAAGTTTACCCTAATGTAGTTGAGTAAACTCAATATAAATGATGTATCTATCTATGCTAATTGTTTTGTTTGCAGAATAAACTTTAAATTGCTAAATTTATGCTAATTGATTAATCTATATGGTATATACTAGTATACCAGTGCATGGTTAGTTGGCCCGACACGTTATATGCAACACAAATATAGTGTAATCTAGCCTTTTGGACGAACTGTATAGATAGTAGTGAGGGGAAAATAAATACCCAGTTATTTCTGTGTTTGCATTATCATATGTTAATAATGCAATTTATTGTACCATACCAAGCCAACTTTCCTACACGGCATCAGACGCTAGGGATGGCGTGGGTTCATCAATCTGACATGGAGTTACGAGAGTACCAGGCTAGGCTTGGGCAGTGCAGTACGATCTCTGACCAAGTGAGGTGCAGTGGAGTACGATCTCTGACCAAGTGAGGTGCAGTGGAGTACGATCTCTGACCAAGTGAGGTGCAGTGGAGTACGATCTCTGACCAAGTGAGGTGCAGTGGAGTACGATCTCTGACCAAGTGAGGTGCAGTGGAGTAGTTTGTTTCCATAATGTTTTCTCTCTACACTGTGTTGTTGTCAACCGTTTGATCTATTTTTACTATTTGAATAAAGTGATTGTGTCAAGCTTAATTGTGTTATATTTTGAGCATCGTGAAGTAAATTTAATAATATGGATATTTATTGAAGTCATTTTTTCAAATCCTATCATAGGAGCTGATTGGTCCTATGTGAAGTATCTTCATTGAAAGAAGTCTTAGGGTCTTTATTTACAGGGATTCTTATTTCTTATGATCAACAGGCACAGGAACCCAGCTTTGCCTGGAAGTTATGTTTTTTCCCATAAAAGTAGACCTTTTTAACTTTAAACTTTTAAACCAAGCTAAGAACATTCCCGTGGTTCAACCGAGTTACCCAATTAACATTAAAATTAAATTAAAATGAAAATTAAAATCGATCAAGGGGTTTAGAAACCCAGCATTGCCTGAAAACTCAGTTTTTTTCCACAAAAGTCGACCTTCTCAACTTTAAACCTAAAATCTGCAAGCTAAGAACATTCCCGTGGTTCCTCAATCAAAATTTGAGAAAAATCTGTCAAGGGGTTCCTGAGTTATGATCAGACAAACAAACAAGCAAACAGATAAGCAGAGATTACAACTTAATATATATAGATATAGATTTTAGAATTTTCCTTCACATGGTATTTCCAAGCCCTGCACTGTCTGGCAAAAGAATGTTAAAGTTTTGCAAGAGCCATTATCTTGTTTTGTATGCAATTGGCACACTCCCATAAAAGATAAAAAATTCAATAATATTTTCAGGAAGAACTTTATTAGACTTTTTATATGGTTGGGAGAGGTATGGTACTGTTTACTTATATCTTATACTACAGGAGAAGACATCACATTTGTAGTTGAGAAGTTATAGCTATATCTATGTATATACTTTGCTTGTCTGGGTGTCTGTTTGTTTGTGTCCAATAAAGGTAAACTAATTTGCTTTAAACAAAATTCGGTTTTTGAAAATTTTGAAAATCCACGAAATTCTGTTTTTAAAATCCGTGAATTTTTTGTTGTGTTTTTGTTTTACAATGTAAAAAAAGAGATTATGTTCACAATTTAAAAAGAATATGGGCACGAAGCGCCCTAAAAGCCTAGTATTTATATACTTTGCGTGTCTGTTTGTTTGTCTGCTAGTTTTTATCCCATAAACGTCAAAATGACTATATCGATCCGGCCCAAATTTGTGTGGTACATCACATGACCCCAGGGAAGGTTTATGAATTAATGATCAAAAATTTCACAAATTGAGAAAATGTTCACTATTGAAAAAGCCTAGTAAGTTTAAATTAATCTAAAGTGAAAAGAAGGCTGAACAGAAAATCAAAATACTTAATAAACTTTCGGTTTATTTATTTTCTAAAAGTTAATTCTAAAATCTTTTGTAAAGAATAAATAAGACAAAGAATTATTAACAAAGGTTGACATCTTAATGATTAATAAAATTAAGATTGTTAACTAGGGGTAACTTTAAAAAAAAAAAAATGAAAATACACTTAACGGAACAAAGGTCCGTCCTTACCCTCTGAAACTAACTGCTACCTGAGTTTTATTTTAAAACTAACCGTCAACGAAACTGCATGAAAACTAACCGTTAACGAAACTGCATGAAAACTAACCGTTAACGAAACTGCATGAAAACTAACCGTTAACGAAACTGCATGAAAAAGTTGGAACGTACTCATTTCTACTCTTGATGCCCCTCCTATGTTCACACTAGAACGTTGTTTCATTAAATGAAAGCTGAGATATAGACAGCTTTCTGAAATGTACTTTAAAGGAATTGAGTCTTTGTAACAAAATCAAATATTTAAACCTCAATATCTTTAGTACCCGTTGTTGTAAACCTTTGATATTTCAAATTCTGATTATTTGATTTAACAGAATTCATAGTTTGAAATATCTAAGGTCTACAACATTTTGTTCCAAAGATATTGTGATTAGAAAATCAGGGTTTGTTGCAAAGACTCAATTCCTTTCCTGTACGTCTTCTGTAATGTTTTCTAGTGCTAAATCCGGTCAAGAAGTATAATGTCTGCAGGCTATAGGGTTTAAGAGATTGTCAAGAATTGTTTCGAAGACAGGCCGATTATTACCCTCATCAAGTAGATAGGAAGAGTCCTGGCCTAATTAAAACATGTTCAGTAGTTTACATATAAATAATTTATTTTTCAAAATCCAGATTCATTTTACAGAAACTTTTAATGTTTTTAGACTTTAAAAAGGTATTACGACAATATGAGAAGGTTCCAACATTTTAAAACTTAATTCTGTAGAAGTTTACCAAACATGCAAATCTGTTACCCTCGAAGAAAATATAAGGCAAAAATGATTTGGGTTTTTAAAACGATCATTTTTAAGTTCGTTTTGCCTAGGAAAACAAATTTGAATGTTTGATAATAGTAAACTTCTAAAGAAGACAATTTAAAATCGTTGAACCCGTAAATCATAAAAGTCGAAAAGTATTAAATGTTTCTGTAAAAAGAATCTAACGATTGCCCATCGCTATATTTAAACCTACAGGGTTAACCACAAAGAATAGGAGTTAAGAAAAGATTTAAAATCTACAATCTTGAAATCGCATCCTTGGGGGTAACTTGTAACTTAATTAGTCCCATGAAACAACACCCTGAACCTTTTGCAATTAATATCTTAATCCTAAACAATATGTAAAATTGTAATTAGAAATTATGTACTGCCAATGTGATGGAAATATATTTTTATAGAGTAATATATCTGAGTAAAAAAAAATTGTAAGTGCAGCTCTAAGGTATAAAAATATTTTTAAATACTTATTACAGTAATTTTCTATTTTGAGCACATAAAATACTCCCTTTTAATAATTATTTCTTTTAAAAAATTTGCGGGGGGTTACGCCCCCTGCACCCCCCTCTCGCTCACTAGGTTTCGCTCGGTACTATACCCTATATTATTCAGACTTTGAACCCCATGAACCAATGAACCAATGAACCAATTAAAACAGATGAATTCGCTTTTGTTTATTGCAGAGTACGATGAAAGCTAAAATTGTTATCATAGAGAAAGGGCTCCCTTGCAAAGCGACCTAAAAGTCTTTAATATAAAAAATATTGAAAATTCAACAGATCTACCTTTTATAACTCTATATTTTGTAAAGTAACTATTGTTTCCCAATTCCTTCTTTTCTTGAATTCCATCTCTTCCAATAATAGCAAATTTCATGTTTCATTAATCCCAGGTGTTCTTGGCATTGGTAAATCTTAAATTCTTTACAATAACATTGTCATTTTGTTTCTTTTCCTTTCTCGATACAATTCTCCTGATTTTTATTCTTAAATATTATTTCTGTTCTCAATATTATTCTGCTGAACATTATTTACTAAATTTTTTTTCACTTCTTAATTAGATTCAGTTTTCTTATTTTTATTCTGTTTTAACTATAATTTTTCTTGATTTTCCTCCCATATCTTTCTTACAATAATTTTTCTTAATTTTCCTCCCATATCTTTCTTACAATAATTTTTCTTAATTTTCCTCCCATATCTTTCTTACAATAATTTTTCTTAATTTTCCTCCCATATCTTTCTTACGATAATTTTTCTTAATTTTCCTCCCATATTTTTTTTACAATAATTTTTCTTATTTTTCCTTCCATATTTATTTTAAATCTTATTCTCCATTTTCTTATTTTTCCCTCCCATATCTTTTTTAATCTTATTTTCCATTTTCTTATTTTCTAAATCTTATTCTCATACTCATCTTCGAATTCCTAGAAGCATACATTTTTAACCATTCTTTTGTTTTGACAACCTTCAATCATGTTCGTAGGAAAAGAACTGAGTACAAGCCATACACTCGGATATTTGAATCTCTATATCTTTGCAAGCTGATGGTGTAAAACTTTGGTATTTTAAATTTTGACACTTTGACTCAACAGAAGTTATAAGAGGATTAGAAAATGAATTTGTGACAAGTGACTGTTCCATTCGCTTACCCACGTTAAATATTCTTTTCCAAGAATACATTACAAAAATTATCCGTACTTTTGGTGCAAACCTCTTATCATAAAATTTAAATTCTTAAATAAACATGTGAATATCTTTTTTGCACTAGATGACCGTAAACTTTGAAGTGATTTAGTAGATTTAAAAAAAAAACTAAAGAAGTCATCTTAAAGGGAGTGTTCGCGACAAATGAAAGGGGGTATAGGCTTAATGCGACAAAAAAGCGCTTTTGATCCCAACTAATCTTAATTCTATCTGTTGCGTCTATAAGGAGAAAATTGTTAAAAACTACTAATACCGAAGAACGTAGTGTCCATACAAATTCAGAAAGATGCAACATTCAACTCGGATCGTAAACAAATCAATTTAATTAATTCCAAACAAATCATTCAGATTTGTATTTTCATGATCTGAGAGTTACTTTTGAAAACATTTCTTTCTGTTTCGATGATTTTTGATAATGAAGACGACATTTTCATATTTTCCAGGAATGTTCGAAAATCCAGCGCTAGCGAAAATTATTTTTTTTAAAAATCTAAAATATTATGAAATATTAACTATATACAAATGCGTCGAAACATAATCGATGACTACTGTTTGTAATATCTGAATGATTTGTTTGGAATTAAATTGATTTGTTTACGATCCATAGTTGAATGTTGCATCTTTCCGAATTTGTATGGACGCTGCGTTCTTCGGTGTGAGTCGTTTTTAACAATTTTCTCCTTATAGCCGCAACAGATAGAAGTAAGATTAGTTGCGATCAAAATCGCTTTTCTATCGCATTCAGCCTATACCGGCCCTTGCATTTTTCGCGAACACTTCCTTTAAGACTAAGAGACTCCTGATTCCTCATAAAAACTTTACTGTTTTGAAACAATTTTCAAGACTGTACGTGTTATAAACACTTAAAAATACAAATAAAAATATTTTTTTAAACATTGTTGTTGGTTCTTGCACAACTTCCTTACAAATAGTAATATTCTATTATCGGAATAATTAAAATTTAAATCCCATTTAATATTTAAAAGTCTACAAAAATATTCTGACATATGATAGTATTCTATAAAGCCTGCAAAGGAACTGAATTCTAATATACTAATCCCAATATCGTCATAAACATTTTATCATTCAAACTTGGACTATTTGATCTAAGAAGGGTTAAAATTAAAAACAATTTAGACATTGTGGATCGAATTCAATTAATTGGAGATGTCGGTGAACTACCGCCGCGCCGGTTCAAATCCTAAATCACCGATTCAAATTCTCATGAATCTTAAATTTTTTATTTGTGATTCAAGATTTAAACCACCAAAACGCAGTAGGTAGTACCGTAGTAGCGACCTATAAGCTTAAATTTATTAAATTCGGTAAACGGTTGCACAGACAACGACGCTAAGATTTCCTCATGAAAGTTTATAACAATTTAGAACATTTAAACCATTTTAAATACATTTCTGTGGTTCTGCCAAGTTTTCAAAAAAAAAATTGATGCAAATCGGTCAAGGGGTTCATGATCTTAGCAATTCTCAACCAGATAAACCTTTACCTGAGATACATTGTTTAACATTTAATTAATTTTCTATATTAAAACATGTTTAATTCAGACTATTTAAGTTTTATTGTCTTCTCACATATCACTTTCATAGAGAACCCACAATTGAAATAAATAAATCTTTTTCTTGAAGAAAAATAAGCATATCTCATTCATCATTGATCAGAGAAAGGTCTAAACAGTACTGATGTTGTAAAACAATCAATAGATGGAACGTCTTCACTGCCTTTAAAACTATAAGAAAATAAATATAAGTTAATTTATATGGTATATATAAACTCACAGTGCATTAAACATTATATTTTGTGATCTGTCAACACAATGTTCTAAACTATAGAGATCACAGTGCATTAAACATTATATTTTGTGATCTGTTAACACAATGTTCTTAACTAGTGATCACAGTGCATTAAACATTATATTTTGTGATCTGTCAACACAATGTTCTAAACTATAGAGATCACAGTGCATTAAACATTATATTTTGTGATCTATCAACACAATGTTCTTAACTAGTGATCACAGTACATTAAACATTATATTTTGTGATCTGTCAACACAATGTTTAACTAGTGATCACAGTGCATTAAACATTATATTTTGTGATCTGTCAACATAATGTTCTTAACTCCCCCCACTCTCAAAAAATTAACCAATCATTTTAAGATGTACTCTTTAACTTTTGAAAACCCAGTTTTTATTTTAACTGGTGTTAATGGTGTCATATCAATTGAACTAAGCATTTATTGAACAAACGTAAGTTTTGGATTAATGTTTATTAAACCTAAACTAACGTTTAAAATGACAATAGTCCAAAAATATTTTTTTTAATAATGTTATATTAACATGATTAAATTTATAATTGTTTAAATGCTCTAAAAGCCGGCTTGTGAACAGCTTGAATTCAATCGTATATTAGTCCAATCGATACAGCATTGTATCTGTAATTGTTATCAAACGTAGCTTTTATACAGTAGAAATATCCAAAAAGAGGATTATAAGAAGAAAATCAAAAGTGTGTACATTGGATAATATATCTCATTCTAAAGTTTTCAGCTCAGCTCAGGCTCTGTTTTTCTTCCATTTCGAAATATTTTCGTAGTTCTACATTTAGTTTTACTTACAGAATAGACTGATTTTAATATTAGTTCATTTAGTTTTACTTACAGGATAGACTGATTTTATTATGAGTTCATTTAGTTTTACTGAAAGGATAGAATGATTTTATTATAAGTGCATTTAGTTTTACTTACAGGATAGACTGATTTTATTATGAGTTCATTTAATTTTACTTACAGGATAGAATGATTTTATTATAAGTTCATTTAGTTTCACTTACAGGATAGACTGATTTTATTATGAGTTCATTTAGTTTTACTTACAGGATAGACTGATTTTTATTATAAGTTCATTTAGTTTTACTTACAGGATAGACTGATTTTATTATAAGTTCATTTAGTTTTACTTACAGGAAAGACTGATTTTATTATGAGTATTTTCTGTTATAACAATCTAAGGAAACATGGCACTTTTTCTTTTTTTTCTCAACTTTTTTCTTTTTAGTTATTTATTAACCTTTTTTGAAATGGAAGGTAAACTTGAGAAAGTTATTTAATATTGAGGAAAATTTCTAGTTTATGGATTTGATTTGATTATGAAAATAAATTTTTGGCCCTTTATTAAACTTTAATTTGATTGTCAAACGTGAAAATTATAATAACAAAGTATGGTTTAAAAGTTCTAATTAACCTGAGCGACATTACTTTTCTATTAAGTTAATTATTGTATTTAAATCTAAAAGTTAATACTTCAAAATTTTACAAAATTTTGTCGTAATTACGTGAAATTTAAATTTTTCTAATAGACACGTTAATTGCAAAATTTCCCAAAATTGCAGCGTAAATTTTTTAATTGAAGTTTCACTAATTTTGCGAAATTTCGCAAAACTACACCATAATTTCACAAAATTGAAGTTTGGCTGTTTAGGCGTAATTTATGCAAAATTTCGCGAAATTACTATAAAGGAATAAGCAAAATTACGTCAGAATTTCACGAAATTGAAGTTTCTCTAATTTTCACGTAATTATTGTATAATTTCGCAAAATTACCAAGCTGTAACTTTGCGAAATTTAAACTTCGCTTATTACGCATAAATGTAATTCTGTGAAATTACGTGAAATGAAAATAATTTAAACGATACTTGTAAACCCTGCACGATACTTGTAAACCCTACACAATAGTTGGAAACCCTACTTTGGTTTCCATGTTTTCTGGTTTCAGGATAAACTATATAATGGGAAGATAAATGGCAAGGTTTTTCTTCTCTCAACATCGGTTTCTGAACAAGAGCTAACTATAGTGCAGGACAGTTTTAATACAACCCAGTAAATAGCAAAGAAACAAAAGAAGGAACCAAGTTGAGGAGGAAGGGAGAGCCCCACGAAATGACCATGCTCTGCATTTTGGTCTTCAATAAAAAATATGGCCTTACATCTACAAAATAAAATTATATATCTCTACATGATAAGATAGTTTTCAGTGAGACATAAACAATTTGGTCTGAAAGGTCTATTTAAATTGAGATTTTAATACATTCCTTAAATTAATAGTTACTGCCGTTTTATATATTTATATATCAAGATAAAGAACTACTATATTATTTTACAGCTAGGTGTATCTTCTTCAACTTCACAAAACAAAAAAGTTTTTGTGAAATATTTGAATTTGTGTTTATATTGTATGCTTTGTGTAAACTTTTCACAAGAAAAAAGTTTTAGATTAATTGAATGAATTAATATTTTAACTTTGGTGGATTAAACGATTCTATAAAATATTGTGGATTTATACTTTGAAGAGATATTGTTACAATTAAGAGTTGAAGCCTTGAACTGAAATGAATGAGTCCACAAAGCGTAAGAAGAAATGTATTTACAGCATAAAAAAAAACAGATACTATTTAATACTTCACTTATTAGAATTAAGTCGGAACTATTCACACCTTTCTTCCTCCTTTCTTCAGCCTCACATGACAGATCAACTTTCCCAGAGGCGCAACTAGGACTTTTGCTAGGGGGGGGGAATATATTATTTTGTAAGGGTCTGGGGGGGTTAAGGGGTGGTTCCCCCCCCTTTTCGAAAATTTTTCAAAAACAAAAGTGCTTTTTTAAGGGTTTGAAGTCGAAAAAAGGAAATTTTAAGTTGTTGCATGCAGATTTGGCGGTCTTCAATTCAAATCGATTTTTTGTTCTTGTGATTTTACAAAATTTACACTTCCAACAGATGTAAAATGAATAATATGAGTCAATTCATTTGAGTTTTTGCCACAAACTTAAATATTCTAATCCCTAAATCTTTGCACCGAGTGGTGTAAACATTTGATATTTCAAACTTGGAATATTTTACCAAAAGAATTCAAAGTTTGACTTCAGAACTTTTTTTACATTAAATGTTTACAATGAGAATTGAGAAAGATAAAAATATTTTTTTTAAAACTAACTATAGTATAATATAATTTCTACAAAAACTCTATTGGTTTTCGTATTCCTGTGATAGTGATTTTCGCCATTCTTTCTTTCTTTTCATTGTGCAGGGGGGGGGGCGCCCCCCTCTCAGGTGCTAGGGGAGGGCGCGCGCCCGGCCGCCCCCCCCCTAGTTGCGCCTCTGAACTTCCCTCCTCTGATTCTTCGTTGATACTACTGCCTCATTTGGCTTCAGCCTGACAAATCCTATTCTTGCCATCTCTTGGAGCCAGATCATTGGCCTGGGTTTAAAATAAAACATAAGGTCAACGTTGGCTTGGGTATTCCACAAGTTCATAACATGATTTCTGGAGGAGCTTTGTTTCATATCCAACGGACAAAATATCTTGAATACAACTATACACGAGGCCCTATACTGCGATCATAGACTACAGACATATTTACAATTAAGCTCTTTCAGTCTTAGAATATATTTCGATTTTTGGTTTGTTGAGCCAGAAAAGACAAAGATAAAATCACCACAGGAAGCTGGGATCAAAATGTTGAGGCTTGGAGATGTAGCAAGATGCAAGGCCTTGAGGTGATTCTGCGTATCAGGAGGCTTTAAGGGTCATTTTGTAGAAAATATCACAAATTCTACCATTAGATCTATGTTCTCTCTTATCTCTGTGTTATATAAAGGTATTTACAATACAAAAGTTAACAAAATAATGTCTCTAATAGAAAGATCAAAGGTTTAGTATGAGTTTTTTCATAATATCAAATATTTTAAAATTTAATAAAAGTGTGCAAATAAACCACATCAACGCAAATATATCCTGTTTACTCATTTTGTCATCAGCAGTACACAACATTCTTAAATAAATGTTATACATAGTACAGATTACAGAACCATCTTCGATTGCACATGCAGTACGTTCTAAACACTGTACAGGGTCAGATTGTCATTTTAACACAAGCAGACATACAAACTCCCTGGGTCGTAGAGCAGCCTAGGAAACCTGTTCCTCCTAAAGTAGGGTTTGGCATTCATTTATAAAGGGATTGTAGGCGTAATTCCATAAGACCCTTCATGTGTTCAGTACCCCCTAAACCTGATTTACTGATCAAGAATGTGTTCCTTGTTTATCTACAGAAACACTTGTAATTGTTAAACACGGTGTTCTGTTTCATATATAAGAATTATTAATATTCACTTTCTTATATAAAATAAATATTTACATTCAAATTTTTGAACACCATTTTAGAGAAAACACACAAAGTTTTCCACCCTCGATGTTAAGTCAATTATGATTTTTGGCTTTTTGGTCACTATGGAAAAAACAATAGCAATATATTCTTATTCCACTCCTTGGGCCCTTTGCCCTCAAAACTGATGCGTTGTCCCTGAATTCTTTGTTTTGATCTCCTCCCACTGCAGTACATGCATATTTGATGCATCAGATATGGCGGTTCCCGGTCACTATATTTCTTGGTTTAGCGCAAAGTTATAATGAAAGGGAAGTTATTTCAGGGGTGTACGCATCTTTTGTACTGCAGTGTACTGTCTCTGGGCAGTAATGTAAACACAAGACGGACGTTGAAGCCTGACATGGAATCCTCTTTCACATAAAAAATCAATGAAATATTCTGTTCATAGGAAACTATTATGTGAATTATCAAAATGATCAAAATCAAATGATTTAACCTCCTCGGATACTGAACGAACACTGATGCATCTATTCTTGTTTACAAATTCCGGCCAAAGAGAACTGGTTTCAATATTTATGAAGAGTATGCGCAACTGCAATAAACTTTCCTTGCATTATAACCTTGGTTTAGCGTAACTTAAAGTGACCTTTCATTAAAAAAGGGGCATTCCCTGATTCACAGCGGTACCCTTTAAACCTTTGACTGATCAAGGATGACCGACTTTTCCAATTATTTATTTACAGAAACACATGAATTTTTTTCAATCTGTTTTACATTTGTGGAATATTGATATTTACTTTTTAGAAGTGACAGAATATAAATAAATATTCACATTCTAACTTTTGAAACTTATGTGGGCAAAGACCATTCTTAATTTCCAGGAATAAATATGACGTCATCCATGTTGAGTTCACACTGTACGCTAGCATACACTCAAATTTTATGGCTTTTTACTTAGCATTTCAGAGATATATACACTGTGATCTCTTTTCTCAATAATCAGACAAAGTAATTTTTATCTAGATTATGATTGTTGGTGAATGCAGCTTGATGCCTACTCCTGAGAGCAAACAAAATAAAGTTATCTGCAGCTGTTTATCTTGTAGAAATATATTACACAGACACACATCATCATATACACTTTGCCAGAATAACAAAGTAGGCTTCCTATTACCATTTACATACAATTTTATCTAGCATCGACGTAATTTTATTACATCTCTTAAAATTAGATATTACAATGCTAAATAATTCAGTGAGAGCCAGAAAACTTTGGAATAGGAAGACGACATTAATGCAATTAGTGCATGAATGTTGTTGTATAGAAAATTGTTTCACTAAACTAGCTTAAAAACTGTATCGAATGATATGAGTTTGTGTACCTGCACACTAAAATCATAACTAAACACTATAAGTCGTCTTCCTATTCCACAGCTTTCTTGTTCTCACTGTAACAAAGGTATTACTCAGTTCTCTTGTTGATTTGGACACCCTGTAGCTTTATTGATCTGAAGACTGATATTATCTTATAATGGCTTTGTTAATTATTTTGCATATCGGTATATATATATATATATATATATATATATCGGTATATTGCAAGTTTTATAATCCATCTGTTTGAAGGGTAACACTTGTATCATACTAAAACTAAATAATTTCACTTATATAGATTAACATTTTTTAACTCGTTTCTTATAAATATTTTCTAGAGTTTAAACAATGTAAACCAGGGCCCAGCAAGTATATGCAGATGATTCCAACAATGCAGAATACAATTATTGTTTTGCGCAAATTAGTATTAGGTGTGCAGTTTGTCCATGAAATGAAAGTTTACTATAATAGTTTGCACAACCTGATACTTTGCAAAGAATTGCGCGAAAATTTATCTCCGATTGAAACCTTAATTAGTAGGCAGATAGATAGATAGATAGATATATATATATATATTTCGGCTAACATTATAATAAATACATTTTACATTTTATAACTTTTTACTAAACAATTATTAGCCAGGGCTACAGACTAACCATTTCTGGTTGTTTTGATTGACTGGCTAAACAATAGTAAATTTTTAAACTTTTATTATATTAAATAGGTAAAATTAAAATTCTTTAAATACATTCAATCTATTCTAGAAATGCATTCGGCAATCTATTTTAGAAATGTATTCGGCAATCTATTCTAGAAATGTATTCGGCAATCTATTCTAGAAATGTCTAGAAATGTATTCGGCAATCTATTCTAGAAATGCATTTGGCAATCTATTTTAGAAATGTATTCGGCAATCTATTCAAGAAATGTATTCGGCAATCTAGAAATGTATTCGGCAATCTATTCTAGAAATGCATTTGGCAATCTATTTTAGAAATGTATTCGGCAATCTATTCTAGAAATGTATTCGGCAATCTATTCATGAAATGTATATTCGTCAAATAGACAAAGAATATAATCTAGAATATTTTCCCCAGTCTGCAGATGATTACAGCTGGAGCACTCTCTTCTTCTGTAGGGATGGGCATCTTTTTTATAAACTATAGTTTTTAATTAAAAATTTCAACTTTCAATTTAATTTCAATCCAAAATGTCCAATTTTCCATCAAAATTTCTGCCGGAAGCCGGAAATTCCGTAAAATTTTCCACCGGAAAAGAGTTTCTACAAATAATTTAATTTTATTAAAACATCAATTTTTTGCAGACGTACAAATGAGGTCTTAAAATTTGTGGCTCGGTCAGATGAAGAATTATATACATATATAGATGCCCATTGCCCATCCTTACCGATCTTGACCAGCATAGTAGAGTCCTGCTGTACATACTACCCCTATAGCTAGAAATATAGTGTGTCTCACAGCAAGCAGTATCAGTATCATCCCTATAAATTGGGCTAGGAACATTCAAACTTTTTGTAACCGTATTGTTAACTGTTAGTTCCAACTGTTACAAAAAATTCAGGTAGCTGTTAGTTTTTAAGGTAAGAACCGAACATTGGTTTCGTTAACAATATTTTTTAAGTTACCGTTTGTTAACAATCTCAATTTTATTAACAGCATTAGCCATTTAAAAATCGGCTAATCTGTTTCTTTAATGATTTAAAAATTAACGGTTTTTGCAGTTTCGTTAACTGACTTTTTCGTTAATTTTTGAAACCCTCCGTTTCATGAATGGAACTTTGCCCAGTCCTACCTGTAAATCCACCAGCAGTAAAGTACTCAACTAGGTCAGTCCAAGCAGTATCTTTTCCAGAACACAAACTATCCCTGTAAAAATTGGCTAAATATTCAGAGATTTCAACAAAAATTATTAAAGTCAAGTCAAAGTGAAAAAAAAATCCCCCCCCCCAAAAAAAATGGCACTAGACATAAACCCTTTGGTTTTGGGTGCCTAGGACTTTTTTAAGTAGAATGAAGACTGCAAACAAAGACTCAAGAATGATGAAAGATCACAGGAATCAAAGTCCTGAAGAGAAAATGCCTCCGGGGAAAAAATACCAGGACTCGAAAATTTAAAATAGTAAAAAATTACTAAGACTTGATTTCCTTAATTCCAAATGTAACTAAGTGGGGATGCAGGATTTCAGCCAGGGAGAGGCAAGATTTTTTAAGTACAAAAAAATCTGAAAATAGGAATAAAAAATTCTTAAAATAGAACGCTGACCCCGTGGTATCCCCCCATTCAGAGGTTTGTACTAAACATCAATGGTGTCCGCCCTTGAGAGTAAGACGACATTAAAGAAAGTTACAGTCGTCTTTCTATAAGATAGTTCTTTCGGGTAAAACTTCCATTTCCTACCAGTATTTAAGCCTACAGTTCAGTAGAGCTGTACAAGCAACAAAGGCATAAGCAAATCCAGCCTGAAATTATATATAATAAGAATATAAACAAAGAGATTAGATTAATATATATTGAAATTACCTCGAAAAAAGTGTAAAACTGCCATTTTTTTCTACTGTTTCCATACTGCAGAGCCCGAAATTTAAAATAGTATCGTTGAACGAAACTCCCGAGTTTCATTTTTGAGGCCTTAAAATTTGGGTAGATTTTGATTTAAGAGATTCGAAAAAGAATATGAGAATATGAAGAAACCAAATAATGATATTTCATAATAAAAATATTGATATACACAAAACTGACTAACCCCATTCGTGAAACCCGGGTTCCAAAACTGGTTTCCAAAACAATACCAGGGGGCGGAAACGTCATGCGTTTGTGTCTGTACCAAAAGAGTGTGCGTGTGTAATAAGGAACCTATACGTTGTTAGGTTGGTACATATAGTACAGAAGAATCTCGGTAAATGTACAGTCTATAGGAGAGTACAATTGTTTATTGTTAATTGCTTACTTAAAAATAAGTTTAATATGCATGTAATATATTATTTATATATTTAGGTCAACACTATAAGACAATTGTTCATGCAAAGAATATAATTTGATTAAAGTTTACGATAAACTACTCGTTATTCAAGCATAATTATAATTGACGACGTTATTCTGCACCTTCCTTGACTATAGTCATGTGTGTGTGTCTGTCTGTACTAAAAGATTGTGCGTGTGATAAGGAACCCGTCTGCAAAACAGTGCGACTAGCTTTCTCATGGCAGACCAGCACCATTTCCTTTCCCTTTATACTTGTTCCCTGAGCGATACCCTGTCTTAAGTTTTGAGCTCAGAGCCCAAAACTTAAGAAAGGGTATCGTTATGAAACCCAGTTTTGGAACCTGGGTTTCACGGATGGGTTTAGGCAGTTTTGCGGATATCAATAATTTCGTTATGAAATATTATTTCTTATAATATCCATGGCTTGTTCTTGTATATAAACAAATTTTCTTCCAGTAGCTTTAAAATGAACGACACTAGTAAATTAAACATGCGCTTGAAGCGCCAAAAATTCGGGTTTTCTAGTGTCTTTTCATGTATTTCTCAGTGTCTGTTAGTCACTGGCTTAGTCTTATTCACTATGCATATAAAGTCCCCTATTAGTCTACAGCAATTTCTTAGTGTCTGTTAGTCACTGGCTTAGTCATATTCACTATGCATAGTCTCCTATTACAGTCTACAGCAATTTTTGTGTAATTCATCCACTAGTCATATTAGTCCACTTTAACACAGGTTTTTTATAGAGAGGATTAATTAAGAATGACTTGACTTTCCTTAAGTCGAAAACGAGAAAGTAGTTAAAAATTCTATCAGAAATTTTGGTATTTTTAATATGGTCCACAATCGTGATCATGCTGGGCCAAGTGAGGGGGGGGGGGGGGAAATTTGCGGAGGGGGGCTGGGGCGAAGTTCGGTTCGCCCCCCCCCCCCCCTAGTTGCGCTACTGTATACAATACACCCCTGAATAAAACAACAATTAGTAAAAGTTAAGCCTCTGATCTCATAGTATATCTTAGTATACTTAGTCACTACTGTTAAATTGTGTCCATTCGCACACACCCATTGAGATGGGGTGCGTTCGGTTTTTTTCATTTCGTTCATTCATTGTTCATGAACGGCGCATTTCGTTTTTTTAATCGTTCAAAAAATAATTGATTTTGTTCGTTCTCAAAATAAGCGTTATTTTTCCATCTATTTTGTTCGTTTTTTCACTGAACAATCGTTCAGAAAAAAATTTTTATTCTGAAAAATCGTTCGTTCGAAAAAAATTTCGTTCGTTCTGTAAATTTTCGTTCATTAAAAAAAACTATGCCCATCTCTAGGACTAGAGAGAGGTGTNCCCCCCCCCATTAGTGTTAATCTCCTTACCTGAGATATTATAAGGACTAAAAGTCCAACTAGTCCAGCATCTGACACTATGGCTGAACAACCCAGCAGTAATAAAAGTACAAATTCAGAATACATAATATAGTTAATCTGAAACTATTGCACTGAGATATAAACAACTCTGAAAGTTAATGAAACCCTTTCTGCAGCCCTAGGCAAATACATTTAAGCAAGGCAAAACCCTCTTGTTTTTTGCTGAACCTTATTCCGTTTGGGGGACGAAAGGGTTCTCCCCCCCCCCCTATGATTTTGGCAATAGAGTTGAGATAGGGAAGTGAGATACATATGTTCCTGTTCATAGACCAACTTTTAAGGCCTGCTCGTTAAAAAAAAGATTAGAACTTTAATGGTTATAGTGAAAGGATGGAATTTTAGAAAGTTCAAAAATATACATCAAAAGAAGTTCGAAAAAAATAATTTTTTTTAATGTTAACATGTGCAAGGGCGTATAAAGAAATAAATCTAGGGGCGTGGAAGGAAATATCCGCGAAACGAAATTTTTTTTGCCCCCCCCCCCCCTCTCTAAGAGCTTCTAGGGGAGGGCAAAATTTGAACCGATAGATCAAAACATTTGGCTTCTTGGATACTTTAAAGGTACACATACAGTCCAATTACCGTGCAAGTACTACTTTATCTCTCCTTCAAACATAGCTAGCAGAAATTTTTTTTTAATACTCTTCACTCTTCAGTTTCAGATTTGAAAAGTTTGATGGCTTTGAGTTCAATGGGGGGGGGGGACTACGCCCCACCCACTTTACAGGTATAGGTGGGAGACTACCCCCTTACCGTTCTAATGCAAGACGTTTTTGTAGTGAATTAGAAAAAACCTTTGGAAGGGGTGGAAAACACTCCCCCCCCCCCTCCCTCCCAATCGTGATAGGGTCAAGTTTAAAAGAAGTAATTGGCAAAATATAGCTCGATGTAGATGAAAGCATTCACATCTTGGTTTGCAGCGTATAAAAGCTGCAAGGATGCTGGTAAACATTGCAAAGGAAAATCTATAATTTGCCTGATTTCATTAAATCTGGAAATACATTTCACTACTGAAGCTGCAGTGGCTGCACTGTAAATTAAGAAACCTGATCCAGAAACTTAATACTTTCTGCCTAGTTAGTTAGATAGAAACTTTCTGAGCTTGGGTTTACAACCCGCCCCCCCTCCCAGGCCGACACACACTCAGATACAACTTTGAAATGTATTAGGCTGTTTGACTTACGAACGCTTCGCGCCCTACGAGGATCTAACAGTTCGGTCCTTATCTCAGCAAGCTACGACTTCTGATCTATCAAACGAACCTGTTCTTGCCTTTTCTGTAATACTTTGTGTCGCATATGCGTTTAAAAAAGACAACTCCGTAAGTTTAAAGTTTGTTAAATTTTAGACCAGAACATTATTAAATTCAAAAAGAAGAAACCAAACGCATCTCGCCCTGCAACAACAACAAAAAAAATTCGGATTTTTTTCGTGGATTTTGAAAAATTCAAATTTTTAGGCAAACTTTTTAAATTTTAACCATCCGTAAACCTTCCCAAGCCAGGGTCTGTGCATTGGTCTCGTAATTTGCAGTTAGGTCTCCACGCCAAATGCCGGACTGAAAAATAAATTACAATGTGAATCAGTTCCAACATGGTTTAATAATTTTTAAGCAATACCATCAATTAATCATAAAGTTTAACATAATTTAAAAAGAGGGCTTACATTTGGTGCATCGACCAAGTGGTTGGAACACTGTTCACGTGGGTATATCTTTACATCAAGATCAAAGCTTGATACGAGAATGTTTATTTAAGTAGATCTACTTATCTATCAAGATTCACTCCTTAAATAGTTTAGGTCTGGGAAACGTTTTCGAGATAGTTTAGAAATACGCTCAGGGCTGGGAAACAACGTTTACCATATAGTTTAGAAATACGCTCAGGGCTGGGAAACAACGTTTACCATATAGTTTAGGAATACGCTCAGGGCTGGGAAACAACGTTCTCCAGATAGTTTAGAAATCCGCTCAGGGCTAGGAAACAACGTTCTCCAGATAGTTCAGGAATCCGCTCAGGGCTGGGAAACAAATTTCTCCAGGGGCTGGGAAACAAATTTCTCCAGATAGTTTAGGAATCAGCTTAGGGCTGGGAAACAAATTTCTCCAGATAGTTTCAGAATCCGCTCAGGGCTAGGAAACAAATTTCTCCAGATAGTTTCAGAATCCGCTCAGGGCTGGGAAACAAATTTCTCCAGATAGTTTAGGAATCAGCTCAGGGCTGGGAAACAACGTTCTCCAGATAGTTTAGAAATCCGCTCAGAATGGGAAATAACGTTCTCCAGATAGTTTCAGAATCTGCTCAGGCTGGAAAAAAATGTTTTCCAGATAGTTTCAGAATCCGCTCAGGGCTGGAAAACAAATTTCTTCAGATAGTTTCAGAATCCCCTCAGGGCTGGGAAACAAATTTCTCCAGATAGTTTAGGAATCAGCTTAGGGCTGGGAAACAACGTTCTCCAGATAGTTTAGAAATCCGCTCAGAGCTGGGAAATAACGTTCTCCAGATAGTTTCAGAATCTGCTCAGGCTGGTAAAAAACGTTTTCCAGATAGTTTCAGAATCCGCTCAGGGCTGAGAAACAATGTTTTCCAGATAGTTTAGGAATCAGCTTAGGGCTGGGAAACGTTCTCCAGATAGCATCAGAATCCGCTCAGACTGGGAAACAACGTTGTCCAGATAGTTTCAGCATCCGCTCAGGGCTGAAAAACAACGTTTTCCATATAGTCTCCGAGGAATAAATCAGAGTACAACGCCTCTTCCAACTTCAACTTCAGTAGTACAGTACAACACTTGTCCTTTTTCATCACATGAACCACGCAGCTGAGGTAGGGATTCAACGATGTCATCCTCAGGGTCAGAATAAGGGTATATATATTGTTGATGAACGTTAAAGGACAAAATCATGGTGCAGGCAATGCCGAACACTGTTCCCGTATACAGCAAATACAGTACATTAGAAAATGTACAGTATTATAATATTTTTCAAACCTTTTTTGCTTAAATGGTAGAGAAAAGGATAAGATTTGTGTCCGAAAAGACCAAGTTAATTCGGTCTGAAAGACCTCTGACTAAATATCTTTTGCCAAATTTTTGAGGCTAAATATAACAGTTACATGCAAAGAGAATAGAATATATATTAGAGGGGAATTTACTAGAAAAAAGTGTAAACGGCCATTTTGTTGTAGTGTTTCCATACTGAAGGTGTTCTTCACATATTTATGCTATATAACCTTTTGGGCCCTGGAATATCATTTTGTAGAAAATCTAAAAATTATGGTTAAAAGAAAACCAAATTATGAAATAGGCTGGTTTCATAATTGACTAATAATGATCATTTCACATAGACTCTATGCCTTTCACTTTACAAACGATGATTTTCCGTTATAACTATTAATCGAATGATGTTTTTTATTCACCTAATTCGTTATAAAGTTTATTTAACGGCTTTAAAAAATTCGAATTGAAATGAATAGTCTAGGGAACATACTGTATTAAATGTACTCTACTGCATATAATTTGTAAACATTTACATGATTTGTACACTTTGAACTCCCTTTCAGGCTGAAAGGGACTGAAAAATTCATAAAGAGAGATTCTTTAAAATCCTCTCTAATATATATTCTATTCTCTATGGTTACATGAATGATACATTTTACAATTTAAGATTGATGGTCTTGCAACGTGCTTCCTTTATATTTATCAATTTAACATCTTTTTACTTAAAATTCCCAAGTTAAATTGTAAGTTATATAAAAAACAGGGTTAAATATGCTTTCAATCAAACAGGGTTAAATATGCTTTCAATCAAACAGGGTTAAATATGCTTTCAATCAAACAGGGTTAAATATACTTTCAATCAAACAGGGTTAAATATGCTTTCTATCAAACAGGGTTAAATATGCTTTCTATCTAACAGGGTTAAATATGCTTTCTATCAAACAGGGTTAAATTTAGGCTAAGGAGGGGTAAATAAAAGGTACTTTATATCTTCTTCTACTCGATGCATTGATAATTAGATGTGGATCCAGTCTACTTATTAGTATCAAGGTTAGTGGATCCCAGAATCCTTAAATCTAGATTCAATAGAGTTATGTGTGTTGTCAAAAGTTGGGCCTGAGCTGGGAACTTTTGAATAGTGGATAATGCTTGATCCCCTCTTTTTCTTAATCTCGAGATTAAATAATGCTTGTCATCCTTTTTTATTAATCTCCTGAGCTGGGAACTATAGAATGGATAACCTTTAATCCCAACTAATTAATCCGAGTATCCACTGTGGAAACTTTCAATTTTAGTCCTTAGTCCACTCTTTTTCTCTTTCTTTGGATATCCGTACATTATTTTCTCCAATGAGAGTGCAGGAATATAGTTCGTAAATTGTATTGACCAATGACAGCCTTGAAAATAAATTCTATTCCATGAGAGAAATCCGCAATTTTAACAAATAAAGAATTTGTTGTTTACAATTTTGTAAATTAGTCGGTGAAGAAAAATATTAAATAATACGTTTAAGATTCTTTTGTAACCAATGTATTAATGTATTAATAAATTAATGGGTGAGAAATTAAGTGAAGGCCCTTCCAGTCGAGAAAACGAACCAATCTGGCGTTCTTAGAATTCAATTTGTTGATCTAAATATTTAATCTCAAGACTAACATAATCTCGAGATTATGTTAGTCTAGAGATTAGCAAAAACAGAGGATCAAGCATTAATCCTGATATCCACCATTCTAAAGTTCCCAGCTCAGATTAATTAACCGATCGGGATTAAGGATATCACATTCAAAAGTTCCCAGCTCTGATCAGTTTAGCCCTTTTGACGTTAATTTGATACAAAGAAAGAAATCAACAAACAAGCGGATATATAGATAAACTACTAGCTTGTGAAACCAGCTTTGCTTGGAGTGTTCCCTGTAAAATTCGACCCACTTCACTAAGACTTTTTTAACCAGGTAGTGTGACCACATTCCTCTGGTTCATGAGTTGTGATCGGACAAACATACAAACAAAGAATGCAACAGACAGACAAAAAGAGATTACTACTTTATCTGTAAATAGATGACTATAAGTAGAATTGCCTTCCATTGCCTCTGGAATTTAAAAAAAGAAACCCAGGGTACCCATGGGTTTTCTCCATTCAGCCAATTTGGTCCAATTGTTTGGCCCGCTAAAAGTATCATATATATATATATATATTAGCAAAGAGCTTTATTATATAGATGAAGTGCCCGGCGCTAAAATTGCAACTAGAAAAGGTGCGTGTAGCGCTCTGGAAGCACACTATCTATAAAACACAACTCTTAATATTTATCTCTAGCTAGAACACAGACCGGTAGCCAAAATCTCAAAACGGTTTTAATCTCTTTTTTTGCAACAAATTATAAAAAAAACCAGTTTTTTATCACAATTTCTTGCAATTTTTATAAAATTGACCTGCAAGGGTGCATGTAATTCAATTTCCCACTTTAAGTTGTTGATTTTTATGAAGAGAACATTTGTTATACAGTGCTGTCATAGAAACACGAGAACACGAGCGCTTTAATTCTTTCTACAAAAACATTTTGGTAGACTTCAAACTTAATTATACTTATCTAATATGATTATAGGAACTATAGACATAATTTTAAGTAACAATCCATTGATATATATGGCATGTCTGATATTCACAATGTTACCCATAAAAGCTTTGTCTGTCAAAAAAATAGTTTACCAGTTTTTAAACTGAGTGATTTCTTTCAAATATGGTAACTTTCACATTTTTAATCTGATGATAAAGGTTTACAGGCCGTACCATTCTGAACAGTACAAGCTGCAAATGTTCAAAAGAAATAAAGTACGTCCCCTCTGTCTATCATTCAAAAGAAATAAAGTACGTCCCCTCTGTCTATCATGGAAAAGAAATAAAGTACGTCCCCTCTGTCTATCATGGAAAAGAAATAAAGTACGTCCCCTCTGTCTATCATGCAAAATAAATAAAGTACGTCCCCTCTGTCTATCATGCAAAAGAATTAACAAAGATATTAAGAAATCTAATAAAAGTTTATTCTGCAAACAAACTATTTGTTAATCAATAATATTGAGTTTACCATGAGGGTAAACTATAGGTAGAAATGTTGTTCTGCAATCTTCAATCTGCATGGATTTAACAGAGACAAGCAGTCAGTTTCATCATCTCAAACTGGACTCAGAACCATAGACGCACATGCTGCCATGCAAAGACCCTGGGCTGTATTACACGCAACTATAGCAGCAGGAACAGCTAATCCTCCTGATGGTTTGGCATGATTTGAATAACAGTAAAATTAAAAATAAGAAGGGTGTAAATCCTTTAAATAATTAAAAGTTGAACCAAAAGTGCAGCACAATTGAAATATTTAGTGGCTACCTATGTGAAATTTAGAGGAGAAGGAATAGCTTCTTTTTACTTTGAACCCAATTTTTTTTGATTTCTAATCACCATAAACCTTTTAAAATATTTTAAGAAATATAGAAAAATTTACTGTGCTGAAAAATTTCAAAGGCCACCTCTTAAAGGGACTGTAAGCAGAATTTTAAGTGACCTTTCATTTCAAGAGAGGCATCCACATTTTGCAATGGTACCCTTTAAACCTTTCGACTGATCAAGGATGACAGAATTTTTCTTAATTATCTACAGAATAGCTTCTAATTGTTAAACACTTTGTTTGCTAGCTGTTTTAAATTTTGGGAATATTAATATTTACTTTCATAAGTGGCAGAATATAAATATTCAATTTTGAAAACCGTGTTGGATATAGAATGTTCAGCTGAAGGTTAATATAATGCATGAATGTGACGTCGTCCACATTAAGCTCAATTGTAAGCTATAGTGTTAACTCCAATTAAATGGCTTTCACACAGCATCAGTAGAGACATAAACACTGAGTTCTCTGTCCTTGATAATAATTCAAAGGGTTAAAGGGTACCATATTGTTATTTGGGGATCTGTCCCTCTTTCAGTAGAAGGTCACTGAATTACGCTTAAACAGTCCCTTCAAATACAACCGGTGAACATTAAAATATCGAGGCCGGCCAACCTTTGCGGTCCTAGTTTGAACAATACCGCCAATTTTCAATTACTAACGCAGTAGACCTGTGTGCACTGAAAAGATGGAAACAATAATTACATGATGAAATAGGAAGTCAATAATGAAGAACAAAGATTTTTTAAATAATACAAAACACGCCAAATCCTACCAGTACTAACCCCTGCAGTACCTCCAGCAGCTGCTACACAGGCTACCCAGGCAGAATTACAACCAGTTTGGCACACTCCGTACACTGCCAGCCCGACCAGTCCGGCATCAGCCATCAGAGCTAGATGTCCCACTAGAAGAAACAGAAACAAACTCAGCCGCACAGAACACATTTTAAAGATGACACCCTGCAGGTAAACAGTCTTAATTGGACTGACTGGTCTGTGGTCTGGAGTCTGGACTTCGAGTGGCAGGGTTGCCCCCTGCAGAATAAAAAATACCTACTTGTTAGTAAAAAAAACACCAATAATACTTTTATTACTTCATGCATTTGGAATTCTAAAGGTATTTTCTATTATGATCATGTCATTCATAATTTTGAAATTTTCTTTCTAAAAATAAAAAACTAAGAAGAGAAACACCAGAAAATATCTGATTTTTGTACCCTCTACCACGCCCCACCCCTCCTAACAATTTGTTCATGCATCTCAAATTTACACAAGGATTAATAATTGGTCACATGGCCGAAGCGCCCAGCCCCCAAGCCTGTCCTAGCCATGGCACTCGACCCCCTAGCCTTTCCTAGCCGCAGCGCTTGGCCCCCTAGACTGTCCTAGCTGCAGTGCTCTGGCCCCTATAGCTTATACTAGCCGCAGCGCACGAGTCCAGAAAGAGTCTTGACAAAGCCTAACCCTAAATATAAAATAATTTTGTTGAAATTGAAGGCCTGTCCTGGCTGCAGCGCTCGGCCCCTAGCCTTTCCTAGCTGCAACGCTCGGCCAAGAACTTGTCTTAACCCAACCTAACCCTAAAATGATGCAAAATAAATATTTTTTGTTGTTGAAAATAGATATATAATCTAGGTTATGTACAAAATTGATAAAAGGGGGGAGGAGGGAACCGGGGTGGGTCCAAAAAACGTTCTATAGGACAGACTCAAACACCAGTTTGCCTTGCTAAAAAAATACACCAAAAAGTCAAGTAAACACCAGGGTTGGTAACCCTGCTGAGTGGAGATTCAGAAGATCGATGCATGGCAACAAAATCTGAAGAGGTTAATAAAGATCATGATTCATAAATTCTAATTTTTAATCATTTGGCCAATATTTGTTTTCTACATATCTTAATTCAATTTGTGTAAATAGAAAAGTGTACAATGTACATTGTACAGTATACTCCCCTGCTACGAAGAATCTTCGTAGTGCAGGATTAGAGCAGGTGGGAAGGTTATTTCTGCTTCTGCTCAGTGTTCTGAACTTCTGCACATGCGCTGTGCAGTGCAGCACTGAGCAGTTAGTACAAAGATAATATATATTATATATATATATATAATATATAATATATAATATATATATTATATTATCTTTGAGTTAGTATTTTTCATTGGAAATAGAGCTGGGCGTTTTACAAAATTTTCCTGTGCAGGGAAAATAAAATTTCTCTGCAGAAACATGGTAATTTTTATCTACATTTTTCGGTCATTTTTACTTTAGCCAGGGGAGTGGGGGAATTAAGGCAGGCGGCCGTAAGCCACAGCATTTTTCCTTCCATGCCACATATTAGCTTTTTAAAGTCTTTTCGGCAACCATGAGCCACAACCGTACGGTCGTCCATGCCACAGCATTTGAGTCTTCCGTGTAGTTATTAGGTTTTTAAATAACAAATTTAATGCATTGAAATTGTGATTTTCCAAAAATCAAGCGACGTCATGCAAAAGATATATATAAAAAACTTTAGATTTATAAGTTTCAAATTGTAATAATGACAATTCCTTTAAATGTAATCCTCTGAAATGGCTTATTTTTGAAAACATTATGAACTGCAACAATTAATACATTACATACTCTTAAAGTTCAAAGGGCGTCCATATCCAAAAATTTGCACTATTAAACGAGAAAATTGTAAAATAGAATTTTTTGCAGGAAATCTGTAATGCTGTGTAGGTAATGACAGTTAATATTGTGATTTTTCTCATCTTGTATAATGTATAGCACTAATTGTAGTTTATAAACTGAACAAACAATTCATTGATCTTAAATAAACCTCTAAGGTATGATCTTTCATGTAATTTAGCAGGATTTTTTATAAATTGCAACTTCAATGCCCTAAATTTATCATTTAAAAACATAATAACTTCCGGAAGACTCAAATGCTGTGGCATGGAAGACCTACGGTTGTGACTTGTGGCTCATGACTGCCGGAAGACAAAAAAGATAATATGTGGCATGGAAGGGGAAATTGTTGTGGCTTATGGCCGCCTGCAGCCTCCCCCCTGAAATAAAAAAACCTTTTCTCTATTGCTAAAAAGTTATATTTTTCCACTAAAATTACAGTTTCTTATATAAAATAAATATTTATAACACTGTTATTTTGGTTAGGTGTGTTAAAAAGTTTTGGACAGAAATTTTCTCTTTATCGAGAAGGTTCAAGCTTTTATAGATTTAATTTTGTCCCAAGCTTTAGCGAGGGACAAAATATAATCTAGAAAGCTAATTTAACTTTATAGCACAAGGATTACTATAAAGCACGTTCATTATGAAATTCATGATGGAGCAGGGGCGTAGTGGGGGGCCCGGTACCCCTGTGCCCCCCTAGACATGCACCCCCCTAGGCTCCCCCTAGAGCCAGAGGCAGGCTCTAATTTATTAAACTTACATATATTAAGATCTTTTACTTTTCTTATCAATCGACAATGTCACAGTTTGTCCTTTTTATGATATTTCTCAAATTATTTCTTTTACCTTAATCTTATTTACAATATTTTTTTTCGCGGGGTTTGGTTTCATTTAAAATCCATTTCAGTCTCTCAGAGCAAGATGATTGACGCAGAGTTTTATTCCGCTTTAAATAATACTGTCCTCCTGTGTAATCTACAGTGGCGCAACTAGGGAGGGGTGAACCGAGTTTCGACCCCCGTCAGTATATTTCGCCCCCCTCTCGCCCCCCCCCTCATTTGGCTCTAACATGATCATGATTGTGAATCATCTATATCAAATATTGTCAATTAAGAAAAAATACAAAAAATTTTCTTTGGCGCTTCGTGCACCATTTCTAATAGAATTTCTAACTATTTTTTTCGTTTTTGACTGAAAGAAATTCAGTCTTAATTTGTCCTCTGAAAAAAACTGTATGTTACTTCTCATGACTATTACAATACATTTATACCATTTAAGGTTACGCAAAACCTGACAATCTAAGAGGAATAACAATCAGAAAAATAATAAGGATTATATTGGACTATCAGGACTTTTGAAGACTATAAGAGAAAAACATGGATAATCCCTTGCTGGCAAACAATGACAAAGGGACTTCGATCAGAAAGACTATTATGGACTATGGACAGACGAAATAAAGTCGTGTTCTGCCAGGAAATACATAGGATTAGTTTGGTTTGGTTAGGTCTGGATTAGATTGGTTTGGTTAGGTCTGGATTAGTTTGGTTTGGTTAGGTCTGAATTAGTTTGGTTTGGTGAGGTCTGGATTAGAAAGTTTGGTTTTGTTAGGTTTGGATTAGTTGGTGAAGTCTGGATTAGAAAGGTTTGGTTTGGTGAGGTCTAGATTAGTTTGGTTAGTGCTGGATTAGTTTGGGTTGGTTAGGTCTGGATTAGAAAGGTTTGGTTTGGTATGGTCTGGTATAGAAAGGTTAGGTTTTGTGAGGTCTAGATTAGTTTGGTTAGGGCTGGATTAGTTTGGGTTGGTTAGGTCTGGATTAGAAAGGTTAGGTTTGGTGAGGTCTGGATTAGAAAGGTTAGGTTTGGTGAGGTCTAGATTAGTTTGGTTAGGGCTGGATTAGTTTGGGTTGGTTAGGTCTGGATTTGAAAGGTTTGGTTTGGTGAGGTCCGGATTAGATTGGTTTGGTTTGTGATGGTCTAGATTAGTTTGCTTTGGTAAGGTCTGGATTAGTTTGGTTTGGTTAGGTCTGAATTAGTTTGGTTTGGTGAGGTCTGGATTAGAAAGGTTTGGTTTGGAGAGGTCTGAATTAGAAAGGTTTGGTTTTATTAGGTGTGGATTAGTTTGGTTTAGTTAGGTTTGGATTAGTTGGTTAGGTCTGGATTAGAAAGGTTTGGTTTGGTGAGGTCTGTATTAGAAAGGTTTGGTTTGGTAAGGTCTGGATTAGAAAGGTTAGATTTGGTGAGGTCTAGATTAGTTTGGTTAGGGCTAGATTAGTTTGGTTAGGGCTGGATTAGTTTGGGTTGGTTAGGTCTGGATTAGAAAGGTTTGGTTTGGTGAGGTCTGGATTAGAAAGGTTTGGTTTGGTGAGGTCTGGATTAGATTGGTTTGGTTTGGTATGGTCTAGATTAGTTTGGTTTGGTAAGGTCTGGTTTGAATCCTCTAAGTTTTCAGGAAGGAAGAAGAAATGTTGGAAATTAATGATTAAAATCTTTCAAACACAGAGTTCAACATATTTTAAGTAACAAAGGTTATAACTTAGAAACTTTAGAATAGAGATTAAAGAAATAAAGAAGTTATTCTATTTTTGCTTTATATCAACATCAAATGATTAAATGCTTTAGAAGGTACACACACAAAAGATGAGACTTCAGATACAAATTAAATTTATATTACATTTATGGTTCGCCGGAATTTCTTTAAGAAGACCCCCCCCCCCCCAATCAATTGTTTGAAACTTATTTTTCAAACCGCATATCCGATGAGGTGAATATTGTCATCAAAGCTCATTCTTTGTGGGAATAACCCTGTATAAGACCGCTTATATATGTCGTCTTCTTATTCCAGTTTTATGTGTGATTATATGTTTATCAAAACATAATTATAACTACCTTTTTGTTAAACTCACTGTATTGTAAACAGAACAATACAGTTAGAGGCTCGTTTAGACTTAATTAACACAAAAAGTTAAATTAACTCATGTCTGGGGCCAGGGCCGTAACTGTTTGGGGGTGGGTGGAACAGGCACGGGCTCCCCCTACCCCCGCAACCAGTAAAATAATATTTGGGTTAAAATAAAACGGTTTTTTAACACCACCACCACCTCGATCCACCATTCCTTACAGAACCTTTTTTGATGTCTATAATTTAAGTTTTATTTTTATCTTTAAATCCTGCAAATTTTAATTTGACATTTTAAATTTTTTATTTTATTACCTTTGGGAAATTAGGGTTTGAAGGTTAATCAAATAAAACTGCATTTTCTTATCAAATGCGTGCATTACTTAAATTGGAACAGTTTGATAAATATAAAAGAACATTTTTTTAGAAAACTGCAATTTTGCATTGATGCACTAAATGATAAGAAATCAGAACTAAAATTAAATGTTTGAAATATCGTATTGTGCAATGAGTGCAATCATTAATTGTATGAAACCCAACTTGAATCAAAGTTTATTTTTAATTTGGTTTTTTGCCGAGGGTTTAAGAAAACAAAAGTATTAAGTAAATACTTATATATATGTGTATATAGATTTAAGATATATATGTATATGCATTGTATCATTAAAAATAATTTTTTTTATTATAATCATGGATGCGGCCCATTTTTTTTAAATTCTTTTGTGTTTTGTATATTTTCTTATGTATTTCAACATTTTTTATTGTCGATTTTGATGGTTATAGAGAAATGACGAGGGTGAACCCAGACCGAAATATATATTGAATAAAATGTGGAACTAAAATCTACTTGTTTCACCCTAACAGAGGTTTGGTCCATCACATCACTGAGGTTTTTATTCTAAATAAAAAAGATGTCGTTTCTTATTCTGATAAAGTTTGTCTATTTCAAGAGGGAGAGGGGGGGGGGCTAGAAGGGGCCAGCCACCGGCCAGAGCCCATCGATCACCATGTAATGCATTTCAAAACGCGTTGGGGAGAGGGAGCGGGGGGAAGGATTTTGCCTGAATTCAGTCAATACCGCAGTATGATGATCCGGGGGGGGGGCGGACTTGAAGATACGTACACCTTGAACCTTTGAATAGTAAAACACAGGGTTATATTTCTTCACAATTAATCTATTTTTTTTTCTTCCAAGTTTCGGTCTAAATTACGTAAAACCAAAGAAAATTTTGTTTTTGTTTTGAAATATCCCGGGTTGTTGCTTTCGTCCAGCGTCAGCTGAAAATGTTCACTAAATACAACACAGAACACTAAGGATTGGAACTATATATTTCTTACACAACACTGACACTGAACAGTAACTCCAATGACAGCTAAACGAGAGGGGGAGACTGGGAGTGGAGAAGTCCTCAATTGATAATCACCGCCACCCTAACGTGTTTGGCGGTATTTACGGCTAACGCTCGTCAGTTTAGCAGTTTAGTAAATTTAACAATTTATAAACAGGGAAATAACCATTTATATATATTTTTTTCTCACAATACTTCAAAAAGAATAATTTCTGTTATATCCTTTTGTAATTAACTCTTTTAATCGATTCTGTCATCATAATTTTTGTCAAACATTTTAAAGACCCTAAATCGTTACATAATGTCTTTATAGTAATAAACTTGTATATTTTAAGATAAAATGAAAGTAGCAGTAGTGTCTGGAAGTAACAAAGGTAATTTATAAAACAATAATATTATACTTTTAAGAAAAATGAGTCGAATCAAAAAATATGAAGTACAGGGTGTCCCACATCATATTAGATCGTTTATAGCTCTAAAACTTGACATTTAAAGGACTAATCAGAAAATTATAAAAGAATGAAAAATGTTTAAAGGAAATCTATAAATTTTCTTGCAGTAAACGCCAGGTTTGTCGAGTTTTATGTGAGTATTTTGGTTTTATAGCTTAAGCTTTGAGCCTAATATGATATGGAATTCTCTCTATGTAAAAAAAAAGTGTCATTGAAAATTCAAAATTATGTCAATTTAAAGATTTATATATTTGTGCACATTTGCACATCGCATGCAGAGTAGGCTAAAGTTGAAAGAAAAACAAAATGAACGAATCTTGATGAATAAGTAAAATTTTTTGTTTTGGGGGTTGAATTTTTTTCTTTATTTTTTTCTTGTGTGTATGCGTGGGGGGCTCAATTTTCCTCTTGTCCCCCCTGATCATCACAGGGAGGAGGGGGGGGGGGGTTCTTCCCTTCTTCCCAAGAGTTTGCCTCAATAGTGATGTTTTACCCTAAAAATAAAATAAGGGGGGGGAGAAAGGTTTATATTTTTACTTAATCTTGCCCCCCCTCCCCCTTACTGACTAAAATTCTGAATATGCGCCTGATTCCCCAATGAAGAGCTTATGATAAAAACATTTGAAAGATTATTTTCTCTTTTTTTAAATAATGAAACCATTTTGTTTACCATGTTTAGAGTGCATGCAGTTCATGTTTATCTAGGTGTTGGTCTGGGAGTAGTGCGGGGACTCTGTAAGGAATTTGAAGGGGATGTTTATCTAACCTCAAGGTACGTCATAGTCGTATATATTAATACAATAAAGACGACTTTCTATTTCAATTTCTACACATCTTTCAAACATAAGAGACATCTACTCAAAGAGAAGTTGTCAAGTTTCTTTTAGTTTACCTGTAAACTTGTAATGTGAAAAATACTTGTTTAGAACTTAAGCCTTGATAATAATGTCGTCTTCATTTTATTGATAAAATAGCCGACCACTGTTTATTCAAAAGAAATGTCTTCCTTACTGAAGAGAATACAAGGTTCTCACATATCTTTGTTTACATTTAAAGTGAACTGGAGGTTTAAATAACAGGGGGGGGGGGGAA